>NW_025834382.1:97507-283503 GCF_002878395.1 Capsicum annuum
AAGATCATCTCCCAAGAGCCAGATTCAAGCTCTTCTTAAAAAAAACTCAAGAATCAAAGCATCACCATTCAAGAACCTTCAAGAAAAGTTACCCTCTTTCAAGATTCATGCTTTTGAGGTATGTTAGATGTTCATCCATAGGTCCTTTTCTCCCATGGAGTCCAATAACACATTTTCAAGATAAAAGTTATGATTTTTATATGTTTTTACGAATTACATCCAGGAAACTTCATCAATTTCGATTTTTATACCATTTTTACAAGTAGTTTTCGTTGTTCTCAAAACCCACATATTTGAATGGTGTTGTTATGTGATTTTAGCCTTAATTGGTGATTTTAATATAAAATTATGCTATTACTACAAGTTTTAAAACTAATCCCATGCTCAGCTTAAACCATGCATTGCAAGTGTTTGATGAAATGCCTATAAAAATGAGTTTTGAATAAATAATTATATATTATGTCCTCAAAGTTTTAGTATGATATTGCTATTATTGCCATCGAGTCCTAGGGGTTATGAATACTTAAAATTTAGTTGTTTACTTAGTTTTAGTATTTTCAAAATCTTTTCAGATAAACCATGAGTCTTTTTATCCAATTATTATGATAATCTATTTAAGGTTAATAATTACCCCAGAATATGTATGCACTATCATTTTTAACATATCATGACCTGAGCTCATCAGTTGTCAGTGTATGCACCAGTTAGTAATTTAGTTTCTTTCAGTTGGGAGTAAAATTTAGCACCGAGTGGGAAGTGTCAGTTTTGTGTATCCTACTTCCCAAGAAACTACATGCCACCATAGGTCTAAGAGCCTCGCCAGAGAGTGTTTCCTTTTTTCCAATATGGGCTTAGTTTAGTGATTACTATAGTTTAGGTTCTATTCTAATGGGAAAGATAGAACAACCCTCATCATCATGGATTAGACGTTAGACTCCATGATAGGTCACATGGTTTATGTCGGTTACATAATAGCTCCCACAGTTTCAGTCCAGTATTCAGCTCAGTAATTCAGTTTTGGTTTTGCTTGACCATAGCATACAAATATCAATTACTCATTTATCAGTACTCAGTATTTTAGTTTTTAGACTATATATTCAGAATATGTTTTATGCTTGGTCATGCATCCATCAGTATCTATAGATTTTACGCATTCTCAACAGTTATAGATTTCATATATTCTATTCAGTCTCTCTTGCTATTCATTCAGTCAATCATTACTTATGCATATGAAACTATACATATTAGCCTAACCCCATTTATCATACCAGTACATTCAAAGTACTGATCGCATACTAGTTTCTTGCGCTATGATGTCTCATATCATAGGTTTGAATGCTTGAGTTCCTGACCACGCTTAGACAGATTAGCCTATTAGCATTATTCAATGGTGGTGGGTCCTTATCCTTCGAGGACGAGTTATCTTACATTTAGTATATTAGTAGTTGAGTTATCTAGTCAGTCAGAGTTAGTTGGGCGTTTGTCCCATCCACTCCACAGTCAGTTCATTTCTTTCAGACTAGTACAGATAGTTAGTTAGTTTTTGGTTGTTATTATTAGCATTGTTTTGCAGTGATTATCAGAATTATGACTTAAAACCTTATGGAAACTTTAGTTGAATTCTGCAAAATATATCTTACTTTATCAGTTTTATTCAGTGCTTATAGCAGGTACCAGGGCATGGGGTAGCTTGGGGTCTCTTGGGACCGTAACCACTGTGTGACGACCATGGTGTATTCCCGAGTCATTACAAACTTGGTATCAGATCCTAAGGTTTGAAAGTGTCCAATGGAAGTCTGAAAGCCACGTCAAGTAGAGTCTTGTGCATGAGTGTGAAGTACGCCATACTTATTGACTGGAGGCTACGAGACATTTTAGGAAAATTCTTCCTTCTTTTATTTCTTAGCTCGTGCTATAGAAAGGTCTTCTCATAAACTTATACATCTTGCTCTATTCATGCCAACTCTACCTTGTTTTGAGGTAATAAAAATAGTTAAGCTCAAATTCCTATGGATAGAGCTTTCTCAGAAGTCCCCATACACAGTTATGGGATTGCATGTGGGATTAACAAGATCCCATCAGTTCCCTTACGTTCTACACTTTGAAAGTGCTCATGTCATATGAAATTTAAACTCTCTCCCTAACTCATCCTTTCTTTTATGTACAGAAAATGCCTTCTAGAAAAAATAATAAGGGGGAAGGAGAGAGAAATAAGAATTAACCCATACCTCCGCCTGTTCAGGAAGATCCCCTGAATAAGAATGTCTTCCATGGTGAAATCAGAGCTGACTCCCCTACCTTATCTCACTCAGTAGCAGCTCAAAATAAACAGCTAGTTGTTGTCCTAGCTAGGTTTATAGTTCATGCTCAATAGATGGAGGTAGGGAAGCAAAGAAAGAAAGAAATAAAGAGTAAGAGGGCTAGGACAGTTAGTTTTAATTTTTTTCAATCCATGTCAGACGGTGGTAACCGTTCACAGTTTCGTTAGAAGTTTTCAACCCCAACTCCTTCTTCAGCTAGTGCACCAGTACTAAATTTCGAAAATGATAGTCATGATGGGGCACCAGTCTCCAAAAACTAGGGTAGTGTGAGCAGTGGTCGTACCCATCAGCTTTGTAGAGAGTGTGGTAGAAATCACCTAAAAGTATATAGAGCTGATAGTGATGTATGTTTTAGATATGGTAAGCCATGCCATAGGATGCAGGAGTTTAGATTAGTGGCTCAGAGTGGAAGGGATTGGCGCCAACAGGGTCAGTCCAACCATCCTCTAGTCCCATCTGATCACTAAACTCAGTAGGGTGCCACTTTCAGTGCAACTATTAGCCAGCGTCAAAACAGGTTATATGCACTTCAGTCCCGACAGAATCAGGAAAGCTCTCTTGATATGTCTTCGGGTATGTTAAAAGTCCTTCATCTTCATGTTTATGCTTTGTTATACCTCGGAGCTTCACTTTTTTTGTAACCCCTATATAGTTATTCATTTAGGAATTAGTCTCAAAACTTTAGAAAATCCTTTATTAGTTTCTACCCCAATAGGTAAACCTATCTTGGCCGGACGGGTTTCCAAAAATTACTCGATTATAGTATTTTATAAAATCACATTAGTTGGTTTCACAAATAGAGTTATTTAGTTTCAGTTTCCCTATGAACCGGCCAGTGAATGAGGGGTAGTAGTACCTCAATACTTAGGAGTCAGATGTGTTTTCAGATTCCTTCTTAGACTCCTATGATAGCATATGATCTAGAATTAGAAGCATAAAACTAAGAGTTTAGCAATAGTAGTAGAGTTGGGATAGTGTCATCTGAATTCGGCTAAATTATATTTCATGAGGATAATTGTATGAAAGGCGAATCAATAGGATTGAAGTAGTGTATGCAAGAATTTATATTTGTTGATTCGAAACATATGTTGTGGTTGTGATATTTGTAGGCTATGATGAAAGTAGTATGGTTATTAAAGATTTGGGGGTATTCATGTAATGGTTTAGAATCTAAGTTTGAATCGTTGAAGGTTGAGCTAATTGAAAAAAGAGTTAAAAATTTTATGTTAGTCAACATTAAGTTGTTACATGATGATTGTTGGGGATATAGAGGACTAAGAGTTGTATCTCAGAAAAAAGTACTACCAGCAAGTTTTTCATTATTGGGCATAGTCATTCAGGGTGAGTTTACCAATTATGCATATTATTATCCCCTATATTCTAAAGTAAGGTGGTGGCAGTTTAGTTTAGGGTTATTGATTAGTTGGTTACAAACTTAGAATGATGGCTTTAATCTAAGGAAGGAGGTGATAGAAAAAGTAACCAAGCCAGGCTCTCAGATTCTAGTAGTGATACAGTGTATTATAGAACATCAATAGGGAAGAAGATGCCCGACCCATTCTCATCTCAGTACGGAGTTTTGTACTTCAATCACCATGATATCTACTTAAGCCTTACATGTCAGCTTTATGATCATAGCTCATATTCATGCACACTATCAAAAATCATGTACGCTTACAGTTCCTGGTATAAAAAGTTCTAGTTCACCCAGTAGTACGAATCATGTTTCATGAATTCAAAAATTCCAAAACTCAGGTCATACAGCTCATGACTCATGTACTCATGCTTTAGGGTATGTTTAGTTCCAGTACTCATGCTACACTCTTAAGGATCATTAATATTCAGATTTATGTCATGTATATCCTCAGTTTAGATCTCTTGATGAATCCATAATGTTTGTTACTCTATTCATCATGTCTCAGTTCTGTGTCAAGTTATGTATAATGTTCATTCACACTTTAGGTTCGCATGTTTAACCTTTCAGTGACCTTTCCTTATGAAATAATAGTAGTGATAAGAAATTGCTTAGCTGGGGGAGAGTAAATATTTCCTGTTGATGAAAGATTATGACATGCCCGTTTTAGCTAAGGTTATAATTGTGAAGTAAAATTAAGGCTAAGTTTTTTATGCATGTCATGGTTGGTTGAAAACTTCATGTATATTTTCTTAGGGGCAGTGCCTGAGAGTTTTAATAATAGAGGTGGTGGGTGGTTATTTAGAAATTCATATGTAGTTATGCAAAAAGCTTTAATTTTATGTTGGTGTGTAACTGGATAAATGCATCTCACATAGTGGATGGCTAGTAAGAAGTTGAATATAGTTGTACAAGAGGTAATAAGAATTATTCATGAGATGAGAAGTTGAGAAAATGTAGGTGTGTTGAATTCAGGATTCAGACTAGCTTTATAGTGTGATGTGTGCATTTTGCAGATTCGAGTAGGCTTGAACATAGTGAGAAAATTTACTCCAGCTCAGACCTCATTAAGTAGAGTTATCAGTGCCCATGTGAATATTTTCAGTAGCCTCAAGTGAAGTGCGGTGTTGGAGTAGAACGTATAGTTGAGTGAATAGTTGAGAAGTATAGATAAGATTGTAAATGTGTAGTTGCAGTGCATTAAGCATAGTAACTCTATTCTGGATAAAGTTTTGTAGGCCTGTGTCGCATATTATAGAATTTTAGCCCTGTTATGATTTATTAGTCAGATGTCTTATTCAGTCCATGACAAGATTCCTTGCTTCCTAAAGTCATTAGTAATTCATAGAGAGAGTGTCAAAGAAATACTCCAGTTAAGTAGAAGTTTTCAATATGAGTTAGTTTGTATAGCTAATAATTCGGTTTGCAGTCAGGCAGACAAGTTCCTATGGTTTTTATCTCTTCGATTCACAAGGAAATTCCTTAACAACCATGAAATATCTAAAATTTATTTTAGTTCATGCATCAAGCATCAGTTTTAGATTCCAAATAATCAATTATGATTCATTTCATAAGTATTTCATGCATCATCATAGTCTTTCCTCAGTACTTCAGCCAAGTAAGTATCTTTCGGGGGACATAATATCCCAAGGGGGATATGTACTATAATTCCCCCGAGCTTTTATGTCCTAATCCTTTCATATTTCCTTCACGTAAAAAGATCTAACTTGAAATAATGGATACTCATAAGTTGACCCTCTCATTCCAATCTCAGCCTTAAAACCATTCTCATGTCATTGCATGTATTCAAAAAAATCCGTTTAGTTTATGATATTCAGTTTATGTATCCTGTTAAAAACTCAATTATATTCTCATGGTCCTATTTATGTATATTCAATATGCAATCTCAAATTCTTCATTACTCTCAGCTTAACCTGCCTTATGCGAGGACGAATGTTCCCGAGGGGGAGATATTGTAATATCCCGAGAATCCAAACCAATAAATAGAAGCATGCTTCAAGATCATGAGAAATAAATTATAGTGATCTGGTAGTTTTATGATCTATTTTGATGGGTAATAAGTCCTCAAATACGTCCTAGCTATTAGGCTAATCAAAATATTTCTTACCGATTGAATTCTTGAGAAGGAAATTATTATAGTCAGCTTCAAACGATCATATATTTTGTTATACTAAGAATTTTTGGCCTCATGACCTACCAAAATATATATAATTTAATTATCTTTCTAACGATACTAATTTTTTAAAATCTGATATCGGAGTAAAAAGTTATGGCCAATTTTCAGTGAGTTGTCCGAACTGCCAAAGTGCGATGAGAAGGCCGACAGACCATCGCTTCAACGATGAACCGTCCCCCAAACTTTCGCAACTGAGGTATTAAGCCCATTTTCTGGCCATAAAGCGACGGTTTCAGGGATGGTCAGTCCCCAGGGTGATAGTTCATTGCCCAAACCATCCCGTACCTCTGTTTAGCAATTTAAAGTTATTTTTAAAAGGATTTTTAGGTTATTTCCCACCTTTTTTAACACCTAATTACATCAAATCAAAGCACATTACTCCATATTCATCCATATAATTAAAATTAGGGTTCCTCTTAAGATCATCTCTTAAGAATAAGATTCAAGCTCTTCTTCAAGAAAACTCAAGAATCAAAGCGTCACCATTCAAGAACCTTCAAGAAAAGTTACCCTATTTCAAGATTCAATCTTTTGAGGTATGTTAGATGTTCATCCATGGGTCCTTTTCACCCATGGGGTCCAAGAACCCATTTTCAAGATCAAAGTTATGATTTTTATATGTTCTTACGAATTACATCCAGGAAACTTCATCAATTTCGATTTTTATACCATGTTTACACGTAGTTTTCATTGTTATCAAACCCCACATGTTTGAATGGTGTTGTTTAGTGATTTTAACCTTAATTGGTGATTTTATTATTGAAATCATACTATTACTAAAAGTTTTAAAACTAATCCTATGCTTAGCTTAAACCATGCCTTGCAATTGTTCGATGAAATGCCTACATGAATGTGTTTTGAATAAATACCTATAATTATGTCCTCAAAGTTTTAGTATGATATTGCTATTATTGCTATTGAGTCCTGGGGGTTATGAATTCCCGAAATTTAGCTGTTTACTTAGTTTTAGTATTTTAAGAATCTTTTCAGATAAACCATGAGTCTTTTTATCCAATTAGTCATCATAATCTATTTAAAGTTAATAATTACCCCAAAATATGTATGCACTATCGTTTTTAACATATCATGACCTGAGCTCATCAGTTGTTAGTGCATACACCAGTTAGTAATTCAATTTTTTTTAGTTGGGAGTAGGATTTAGCACCAAGTGGGATGTGTGGGTTCAGTTCATCCTACTTCCCCAGAAACTACATACCATCGTAGGTCTAAGGGCCTCGCCAGAGAGTGTTTTCCTTTACCCAATATGGGCTTATTTTAGTGATCACTATAGTTCAGGCTTTATTCCGATGGCAAGGATAGAACAACACTTCTCAACGTGGTTCAAACATTAGACTTCATGATAGCTCACATAGTTTATGTCGGTTATATGATAGCTCCTACAGTCTCAGTCCTGTATTCAGTTCAGTAATTCAGTTTTAATTTTGCTTGACCATAGCAAACAGATATCAGTTACTCATTATAAGTACTCAGTATTTCAGTTTTTAGACTATATATTAAGAATATGTTTTATGCTTGGCCATGCATCCATCAGTATCTATAGATTTCATATATTCTCAGTATTTATAGATTTCATACATTCTATTTAGTACCTATTGCTATTTATTCAGTCAATCATTACTTATGCACATGAAACCATGCATATTAGCCTAACCCCATTTAGCATACTAGTACATTCAAAGTACTGATCGCATACTCATTTCTTGTGCTATGATGTCTCATATCATAGGTTCGGACGCTCGAGTTCCTGAACACACTTAGACATATCAGCCTATCAGCAGTAATCAATGGTTGTGGGTCCTCATCGTTCGAGGATGAGTTATCTTACATTTAGTATGTTAGTACTTGAGTTATCTAGTCAGTCGGATTTAGTTGGGGGCTTGTCCCATCAACTCCACAGTCAGTCAGTTTAGAGGCTTTCAGACTAGTGCAGACAGTTAGTCAGTTTTTGATTGTTATTATTAGCGTTGTTTTGCAGGGATTATCAGAATTATGAATTAAAACCATATGGAAATTTTAGTTAAATTATGCAAAATAAATCTTTGGTTATCAGATTTATTTAGTGCTCACAGCAGGTACCGACTTATAGGTTAACTTAGGTTCTCTCAGGATCATAAGCATCGTGTGTTGACTAGGATGTACTCTCGAGTCGTTACTCCACGGTGTTAGAGTTTATTAACTTGAGGCAGGGTGTACTCTCGAGTCGTTACTCCATGGTGTTAGAATTTATTAACTTGAGTAGCCCTCACTGTCTCCACTAATAGATCTACTATATACGTATATAACAAATAAATGTAGGAAAAAAAGAATAAATATACATGTACAACAAATACAAGTATAAGAAGATAGAACAAATGGACAACTATCAAATCAAGAATAGAAATATAATCACAGCATAAGCATAATATATGGAATGCAATGAATATGATGATATGATGCGTGAGGTCATTGCAAAACCTTCATATACACCTACCGAGATATGCTTTCGAGTTAGGAACCATGGAGGATTCCTCAACCCATATACTATCAATAACCAATACCAATATCCATAACTCCTCTTCGACATATACATCGGTAGAGAGTTTTTAAAGATGTCACATTTCTTATCAGAAAAAGCCATTTCTACTATTTCCACGGTGGTACCAATGTTTCATGATTGAATATGATATGCGGATATAATGTTCACAACCAAAAAACATGAGATTATCCAATATCCAACCAATATACCAACCATGTGAGCTAAAAATCCTCTCAAATCAACCAACCATCTATGACCCAATATAATATATAAGCCATCAAGTGAAACATGCAAGCTAATGTCATTGATACCACATAAATCCTAAAATCTAGGTATTTTTTTCCCACCAAAAAGAGTGAAATCAAGCATACATATATCAATACCAGACCAACAACATTATACAAGACCCCACACGATCATATATAGCAAATAATGTCTCAAAACCACCAAATATTATCCACAAAGGCTCCCACACGGGAACATAGGTCACCTAAACACATTTTCCATGATACAAACACATACCCATAACATGATTTTATATTATTATTAACTACCCAACCTAGTATGAAGAAAGTTAAGCCATAACCTACCTCGAATGTCGAAACTAGAACAAATAATTTTTTTTACCACCGAGCATCTACCTCACACATGAACCTAGAATCAACTAAAACACATAAATATCAAATCCGCGTGCTAAAAGAAAGCTAAAGATACCCATATTTTCCACTTTTGAATTGAGGTCAAAATGGACCCCTAAAATGGGTTCTAGAAAAAAAAGGGTAAAATAGGAATTTTTGTCTAAAAATATATTTCCCAAGATTAAAGAAACTCACAAGAGAAATCTAAGTGAAAATGGGGTGGAATTGGGGTTTTAAATAAAAAAAATGCTAATTTGGGCCTTTTGGTCCAAACTCCCCAAATTCCATCTCTAAATCAAATTAAAACAAGCTTTAAATGATTAAATGAAAGAAAAATAGTTGAAATAGGATTTTGGAGCTTAACCAATCTTAGAAATGGAGGAAATTATCTAACACCCCTAAATCTCAAAGATCGAAGTTACAAAAATGGTAAAGAAAATGAGAAAAGAATATTATATGCCCAGGTGCTGCTAAAGTGGTCATGTGGTAACTTTAGCGGTCACCGCTAAAGCGGTCAAGTATTGATTTAGCGCTGTCTTCCAATGCATAACAGTTTGCTAAAGCGGACAAGGGAAACTAAGACTCCCTTGGCCAGCTGGTAGCCGACTGCTAAAGTGGTCAAGTGGCGCTTTAGTGCCTGTCTCTAAAGCGACCAAAGTGACGATTTAGTGGTTGCACCAGCTCTGGAGACTTTGAAAATTCTAAGTCTCCACAGACCCCTCAAGATTTATCCAAAGTACAAAGAACACAAATGAACTATACTTTTAATTAATAATTAATGCTGTAGACTCAATGACAATATAATAATTTTGAAAAATATTGTTTTCACATTATTGACCTCCGAGACCTATTTTCTACAACTTTCCAAACTGATGGTCGAAATGAGATATAGAAGCCATAAAGCTACACAAACCATGTTACTAACCTAAAATCGACATTCCATATTTGTTGGAACAGTATGTTTTGACATTTAACACACACATTAAATGATGTTGACCTAAATTAACTAATAATCCTTTAAGATCATCAAAAAGTACAATTTCACATAAATCACAGTAAAATACATTGGGAACCCTGCCAATCATCCCACACCCTCAAAAATACAAAAATGCAACCATAGAAAGGGGTAAAATAGTCAAATCACACTTGAATAAATATTTCACACAAATCACCAAAAATTAGGTTCTTACATTGACTTGTAGGGAGTTGGGTTTTTCTTAGCTGCATTAACAATCTCCACTATTTAAAAATCACTCCATCTTGTTACTTTTTCAATAATTGGAACATAAGAATTAGGGTGACCCAAATGGATCCTTTCACCATGGATTACCACCTCATTATTTACCCACATGAATTTCACCGTTTTGTGTCATATTGAAGAAATGACCCCCGCTGTATGAATCCAAGGCCTTCCAAAGAGTAGATTGCAAAATGTGGCAATGTATATCACTTGAAACTCAATTGGGAATTATATGGGCCCTATCAGAATATACAACTTAACTTTCCCAGTGATGTTTCTTTGACCCCATCGAAATCTATTATATTTGTTGTGTTCTAAATTTTTTTCCCTATATCATAGTACAAATGAGTCAGGATAGATAATAGGTAGATGTTAAGACCTGATCCATCATCATATAATACCTTATTAACAATCTTATTCTAACATTTAATAGTGATATGTAATACATTATTATGCATTACTCCTTAAAAGGGTAACTCATCTCCACCAAAACTAAAATGATTGTCTCACACCACTATGCTAATCATGGCTACCAATTTTTAGCACTTTTGTTTGCGGGTATGTAGGCTTCATCAAGGACTTTCAACATGGACTGTCTATGATATTGAGAACTCATAAGCAATGCCCAAATATAAATTTTTGCACGGGTCTTCTCTTAATGTTTCACAATAGATTACTCTTTCGGCTGGATTCTTCTCCAAAATTCCTCAGCTTCCCCTTTAATGATTGGACTTTTTTGAGAACTCTTACTGTATGAATAATTATCAAGCTCTTTTGGAGTGTATCATCTTCCTTATCTAGTCATTCCTTGTGCAATAATGAATTCTATCAAAAAGTCTTATCTTGCATACACCTTGGCAAATGATTGATAAGGTACAATAAATACAACAAATTTGGGCTTTTCAGTAATACTAAAGGCAGCCACTGCCTTTTCTTATTTCATTCATTTTTATTCTTTTTTTTAGGGCTGGACTACACTATAGAATTGCTCACCACCATTGATTATCTATTTTCTTCATACTGATGGTTGCCCTTTCATGATTTGGAAGTGGGTTAGTGGTAACATTTGGTGGGATTTTTGAAGTTAAATCACCTTATGATTGATTAAATATTAAATTTTGTGTGTGTCTAGCACACCCTAAAGTATATGCATAGTGTTGATCAGTATGCAAGAATTGGGAATAGTATTGGTGGTTTTTGATGGGATAGGTTTGATGAGACCTTCTACCTTTAAGCTTTTGAATAATTGAGTTCTAGTTTCAACGAAAGCTATGAAACTATTGGTAACTTTTTTTTGTGATTTGGGAAAGGAAGATTATGGTCATTTTTTTTTATAGGAGAAGGGACTTAATGATAATTCTAATTAATTGAGGATTCTTAATAGGATTGGAATCCTGGATGCAGATCTTGATAAATGGGCTAATAATTTGGGGATGGAGCTGGGTAGTTTCGTTGATTTGTAGGGAAATTTAGTTGTGAAGCTTGAGGACTGAGTTGTTTATAAAAAAATGATTGAGGATTTTGTAAAGTTGAGGGGCGATATATCGATAGTGATGGCATTTTCCCTGAATTAGATCCAAAAGATTTCTTCAACTTTTAGTTCAGACAAGAGGATATGAAAGACACGTCTTCAATCTTTTTCTTCAAGAATCCCAACATCAAGGCTGTGCAGAGGTTTTGCTAATCTTTCCTATCTTGGTTCCTTCCACAATTGTTTCACCAACCTTAACTAAATCAAAAAAGGTAGCACAAACCGCTATTGTCATTTTATCATAAAACACCACCTACTGATCTCGAGTAAATACAACAACTATTTTTTCTTCTATCATAGGAGATCGTACCTTTGCTGCCTCTTTTCACCAATGATAGGCATATTCATGATAGAATATATTAGACTTTTGGTAATTCCCCAAAAATAGATGAAGACGCCACACGGTGCTCAGGATCACTAATATCCTTAACCTAACCTTTTGAGTTTTCCACAAAATCTGAAACTCATAAAAAAGATAATCTTGGCATATGAAATACTGAATTACTAAATTTACTATCTTAACTGAACTTAGTTTAAATAAACATAATTTCTGAAAATGCTTAACTTAAAAGTCTAAACAACTAACTCTGGAAATCTGAAATGTTGCTAATAGTCTGACAAGCCTCAACTTTTACTAACTAGAGAGTTCCTAGGACAGAACCCCAACTGACTCAAACTAAACTGAAACAACTGATCAAACACTACATCAAGATAAAAATCTAAAATAATGGGTTCTCGAACTATGAGGACTTACCTACAATTGAGATATAGATAGAGATGCTCACGGTATATCATGCTGATGAAATTAAGCATCCAAACCTACATTATTAAACAATGTATCACATAGACATATATGTGGATCAGTACTTCTGGAATGTACAGTTCATATGGGGGTGAATGCATAAGTAAATAAATAATGCAAAATTCAAACAAACTTTCAAAATTGCATGCTAAGTGTAAGTGACTCACCTTGGCTTTAATAAAAAAACTGTCAAATCATAAATCATGAGTAGTAAAGCATAAAAGTATTTCTTGTGAGCCACCATACTTAGTTCTATAAAGCTATACTCTTATTCTATTTTCAAACCATGCAGGTTAACTGAAAAAGGGCTAACCTTTATCATACAAAAGATAAAAGCTGAAATCTGATAACTAACGTTTTTTATAAGACCATATCTGAGTAAATTTATGAGCCTTTAAACTTAGTTTCTAAAAACTATTCTGTTATTCTGCTATAGGACTTAGGAATTAGGGACCTTGGGAGGTTCTTCTAATGTCTTGTTCCCCTATGGGTAAAACCTCATGATGAGGAAAGGTATCATACTCTTTCC
Source organism: Capsicum annuum (assembly GCF_002878395.1). Taxonomy (NCBI): domain Eukaryota; kingdom Viridiplantae; phylum Streptophyta; class Magnoliopsida; order Solanales; family Solanaceae; genus Capsicum; species Capsicum annuum. The sequence goes on from NW_025834382.1 coordinate 110,716, forward strand.
AAGGAGTATAACCTTATCTTATGTGCTCACTGACTTAGCCCACTTTGGGCACTTAATCTTAATCCTATAGCGGTACATAGTTTTGGGGCATGAGACCTTGGAATCAAACCCAACTTAGTGCTAAATACTACTCCTACGCTTTTGCTCAGACTTTTGGAAATCCACTTTAAAATAACACAAGGGTTTATAATGAAAAACAATTATGCTTCTCTTTCTTTAAATCTCAAGATGTATGAACAATGTGGATTCCTTACCTTAGCATAGGATCAAAAGATAAATTTCTTTCTTAAATCTTGGCAATCAACTTATAAAAGAGGCTTAAAATCATAATCTTCTTGAAATATCAATACTTAGACTTAGGGGTTAAAGCCCATGATTTAAACTCATGCCAATTCATAGAAAAATGTCATTCTCATATAGTTCTTGAAAAACTTCAACAATATCAAGATAATGAAATGAAGAATCATAATATCATCCTTAAACTCAATTGGAAATCTAAAAAACATATCACACGCATAAAGATGTGAAAATAGATAGGAAATTCAACATTTAAATTACTTGTAACATCATAATCTTCCGATAATGATAATTGGGCAAGAACCCTAATTTGCAAAATATGAAATCTTAAATAAAGATCAAGTTTTGTGCAAAAGGATGAAAGGAGTATTCTTGTTCATAACACCACATGCCTTATTTGATTAATTAATGTAAAAGTTTGGACTTTGAATCCCTAATGATATTCTTGAAGCTTCTTCTTGAAGTTCTTGATCCTGGAAACTTAAATTCTTGGCTATATGTAAGAAAGAACAGTGAAATTTTGTATTTCTTAAAGTTAAAGTTGAAGATTTACATTTTTCTTAGAGAGAAATTTGGTGAGGAATGAGTGTAATATGCTTAGAATGTGGTTAAATCTTCTATTTATATGAATTGGGTTGGGAAAAATGACTCAATTGCCCTTTTAGAGATTAAAGTCGCAATTGGAATACCGTTTAAGGCTTCACCATGATGTGTCAAGTCCCTCACCTCTATACACACCACGATGCAGTGCAATCACGGTGAGTTTCTTCAAATTGACTATAGTCAATCTGCCATCACAACGTGCTAAGGAAACGATCCTATAGCCACCGTGATGCGGTGGAATAACGGTGATATGCTAATTTGGTAATCCAAACGAGTTCAAAACCTTGTCCAAAAAATCCAAAACTTACTTGAGATAGGCTACTTACACCCCTAACATTAATCAACTCAAAAACTTATGTCTCGAGGTCAGGAAGACCACTTTAAAAATCCTCAAAGTTAAAAGGAGTCAAAATGTGACTAAGTCCCTCAACACTTAGTCTTATTTTTAGGTTCTAAGTTCCTTAAGCTAGTACCAAGGGATGAACTGAACTAGGAATGTACGGGGTATTACAATATCTCTCTTAGGAATATTCGTCCTTAAATATGACTTGTTAAGATCAGGTTACTCTGGAACTGAGACTATATATTGGCATGCCCAACTGACAACAAAATTGCATATCTGAATCTAAAACATAATGAGCGGCTAAACTAATTTGTGAATGCATGAAATAACATTAAGATCATTATATGGATGGAACTGAGACTGGAAAGATATGAGTTAAGAAATACTTTTATCTTAGGTTGAGTCTGGGTCTGCAAAGAATCGCACTCAGTTTGTATGTCTGCTTTCTCTTCCCAAGTGGAACCCTTAACGGGCTAATTCCGCTGAAGAAATTTGGCTAAGGAAACTTCTTTGTTCCTTAGTCTATAGATCTGATGATCAAGAATATCAACTGGGATCTCTTTATAAGAGAAGCTATCCTGAATATATGTGCTTTTTAGAGGTACTACAATAGCTGAATCACCCATATGCTTCTTCAATAAGGATACATAGAACACCCGGTGAACGGATGACAAATCTGCTGGCAATTTGAGTTCATACGCAATCTTCCGACACAACTCAAAATTCTGTAAGGCCCAACACATTGGAGAATAAGCTTCACCTTTTTGCAAAATCTCTTCACCCCCTTCATGGGTGAAACTTTCAAGTAAACTAAGTCATCCACCCCAAACTCGAGGTACCTTCTCCTCACATCCGTATAGGATTTCTGATGACCTTGGCCTATTTTCAACCGCTTTCCAATCAAGTGAACTTTATTTATGACTTCAAACACCACATCTAGCCCTATCAAAGTGGCCTCACCTACTTTAAACCAATTGATAGGGGATCTGCACCTTGTCTCATAGAGAACCTCAAATGGGGCATCTGAATGCTAGAATAGTAATTGTTATTATAGGCAAACTTAATCAAGGACAAGTTATCATCCCAACTACCTTTGAAGTCAAGAACATACGCTATTAATATATCTTCTTAGGTTTGAATAGTCATCTCTACCTTACTATCTGTCTCAGGGTGAAAAGATGAAAGAGATGAACTTGGGTACCGAGACCCTTCTGAAAGGCTTTCCAAAAGTAAGAGGTAAACTGAGTACCCCTATCTTAAATGATGGACAAAGAAACTCCGTAAAATTTAACCAAATGTCTAATGTAAAACTTACCGTAATCTTCAGCTAAGTAGAACATCTGAACATGCGGGAAATGGGCTGATTTGGTCAAACTATCTACAACAACCCAAATTGAATCATTCTAATGACGTGAACGGGGTAACCCTATCACAAATTCCATGTTCACCTTTTCCCACTTCCAAGTGGGAATACCAAACTCCTTCAAGGTACCACCAGGTCTTGGTGCTCTACCTTAACCTGTTGACAAGTAGCACACTTAGCTACAAATTTTACAATATATTTTTTTATACCATTCCACCACTAAACTTTTCGTAAATCATGGTACATCTTAGTGGCTCCTTTTGAATAGAGTAACACGCACCATGAGATTCTACCATAATTCATTTCCTCAAAAAAATCAACACACGACACACATAATCTACTCTTGTATCTGGACACACCATCTCCCCTTTGGGAGAAAGCCTCTATCTTCTAATCTTTAACTGACTTCTTCAACTTAACTAGAATGGGATCCCTATCCTGCTTTTGTTTTACTTTGGCAACCAAAAAATATTTGGAACCATTCTGAATCCATATGCTACCCTCAGCTGAGTCAACTAAACAAACGCCTAGTCTAGCCAACAGATGAACCCCTGAACTAACTTCTTCTAATCATTCCCAACATAAGCCATACTACCCATGGATAATCTACTAAGGGTATCCGCCACTATATTGGCCTTGCCCAAATAATATGAAACACTCATATTATAATCTTTTAACAACTCTAACCACTTTCTCTGATGGGTATTCAACTCTCTCTACAAAAACACATACTGTAAACTCTTGTGGTCCATGAACACAACAACATGCTCCATATATAGATAATGCCTCTAAATTTACAATACAAACACAACATCAACTAACTCAAGATCGTAGGATAGTTCTTCTTATGAGGCTTAAGCTTTCTAGAGGCATAGGCTATGACCTTACCTCTCTGTATCAAAACACAGCCCAAACCAACTCTAGAAGCATCACAATAGAAAATGAATCCATCATACCATCTGGCAAGGTCAAAAGTGGGGTTGAGGTGAGTTAAGTGTTCAACTCCTAAAAACTTTTCTCACAGGAATCTGACCACTAAAACTTAACTTTCTTTTGAGTCAATCTAGAAATGAGGGATGTAATAGTCACAAACCGCTTGATAAACCATCAGTAATAGCCAGCCAAACCCAAAAAACTCTTGATGTCTGATGGAGAGATAGGTCTAGGCTAGTTTCTTACTGTTTTGGTCTTTTGAGGATCAACTCTAATGCCATCCCCATAAATAATATGATCGAGAAAAGATACTGATCTTAGCCAAAATTCACACTTACTGAATTTGGTAAATAACTAATGATCTCTAAGAGTTTACAATACTATTCTAAGGTAGTCTGCACGATTATTCCACTACGTGAATAGACAAGGATGTCATCTGTGAAGACTATGACAAATATGTCCAAGTACTATTTGAACATTCTGTTCATCAAGCCTATGAAACCTGATAGGGAATTTTTTTGCCTGAAAAACATGACCAGGAACTCAAACTGATTGTAATAAGTTTTGAAAGTTATCTTTAGAATATCACATTCCCTTACTCTAAGCTAGTGATAGCCGGATCTAAGGTCTATCTTTGAGAAATAACTTGCACCCTGGAGCTGGTTAAATAAGTTGCTAATCCTAGGAAGATGATATTTGTTTTTGATTGTGACTTTATTCAACTGACGGTAGTCGATGCATATTAGGAGAGAGCCATCTTTATTACGAAGGAATAGAATGGGAGTGCCCCATGGATAAACATTGGGATTTGTGAAACCTTTATCTAAGAGGTCTTTAAGCTTCTCTTTGAACTCTTTAAGCTCAGCAGGAGACATATGATAAGGGGGAATGGAGATGGGTTGAGTATTTAGGAATAGATCAGTACTGAATTCTATTTCTCTATCAGGAGGTATCCCTGGCAAATCTTTGGGAAAAACTTCAGGAAACTCATTGACTGCATGTACTGTCTGAACTGTTGGAGTCTCAGACTTAGTGTCCTTGACCCTAACTAAGTGGTAAATATACCTCTTTGATATCAATTTTCTGGCCTTAAGATAGGACATAAAATGACTCTTGGGAGACGCTAAATTTCCTTCCCACTCAAAGACTTGTTCATCAGGAAACTGAAACTTCACTACACGAGTGAGACAATCTATAGATCCATAGCATGAATGGAGCCAATCCATACCTAGAATAATGTCAAAATCAACCATATATAACTATTTTAAGTTTTCTAATATAATCTTATGAAAATTAGTGATAGGAAATTTTCTATAGACTCGTTTGGCAAAAACTGACTCACCTATCAGGGTGGAAACTAAGAAGGGTTTAGAGAGTTTTTCAGGACCGGCCCCTAAATTTACTACAACTAACGTGTCACATAAAAGAGATTTGACCCAGGGTATAACAACATATAAACATCAAGATGAAAGACACGAAGCCTACCAGTAAGAACATCTGGGGAACTCTCCTGCTCTTGAAAGAATGATAAAGCATAAAACCAATTCTGGTGTTGACCACTACTGATGTTAGATGATGCACCCTGAGGAGGGCTGGACGACCTAGAGGAGCTGGTGCGCTAGTAGTTTGAGTCTGGGGAATAACATCTATAACAACCTTTCTATCCCAACAAACACTCACCAAGATGATTCTTGCCATACTTAGCTTATGCTACAAAATTGGGCCTTCCACCTACACTATTCTGAGAACTGAACATAGAAGTCCTACCCCACTACTCCTATCTATTTCTGGGTACGGGAGCACTGGATGAAGATCGATCCAACATAAATAAGTGACCCTAAAATTGCAAATGATTTTCCCCTCCAAACCTTGTTTTTCCATAGTCAAACTATCATGTTCTAGGCTTCTTATATCCTTTCTCTCCCCACTTCAACTTCTTTACCTCAATCTATTGAGCATGAATCATCATCCTAGCAAGATCCATATCTCTAATAAGCATAGCAGTCCTACACTTCTTGACTACCAAACTAGAAACTCCAGTAACAAACTTACTCATATATGACCTAGGGCCAGCCATCGTGTTAGGGGCATACTTAGAAAATAGATTGAACTTAAGGTAGTGCTCCTTCACTGTCATCGAGACCTACCTCAGGTTCATGAACTCCTCTACCCTGGATTATCTTAATTCATATGGAAAGAACCTATCTAGAAACGCATCCTGAAATACCTGCCAACTTAAAGAAACTGCATTCTTACCTCTACCATTCTTCCACATAACCACCCAATCATACGCAACATACTTCAACCTGTAGGATTCCAATTCTACACCCTCCTACTTAGTAATATGCACAATCTAAGTAATCTTTCTTGCCTCATTAAGATAGAGATATGGGTCTTCACTTCTATTTGACCCAAAGAATTCAGTCACAGATTCTGGCTGCAGCCAAATCACTATTCTACTAAAGTAGGAGTATAGCCTGATGGTTGCCCTGAATATTGGCAGTCATAGCTTAGGATAGCACCTGAAAGGCAACCCAAAATACAATATGGGATACATTCATATTCAGAGGGTCAGCGGGCTGAGGTGGTTGGTTATTATTTTTACATGCATTAACTCGATGAGAAGGCATATTCTGTTATGTAAGAGCACGAGTTAAGATCAGATAGAGAAAAATGAAAGCACAATAGAGCATGGAAGAAAAGTATGATTTCCTAAATCATTACATATCTCCTTGCTCATAAATATGGTGCACTTTACACCCATGATCAAGACTCTACGTAGCTCAGCTTGTTTGACTCCCTAAGAATCCTTAAACCAAAGGCTTTGACACCGAGTTTATAATACCCCAAAAACAGTTCTTGAGATATCACACGGTGCTCTAGACTACAAGTAGCCCCAAACTAACCCTTTGAGTTTTGTATAAGATCTAAAACTCAAAAAAGATAATCTAGGCATATGAAATACTAAAATGCTGAATTTAATATCCTAACTGATCAAACTTTGAATGAACATAATGTCTAAAAGTGCTTAACTTGAAAGTATAAACAACCAACTCTGGAAATCTGAAATGTTGCTAATAGTCTGACAAGTCTATACTTCTACTAACTAAAGAGTCGCTAGGATAGACCCCCAGCTGACTCGAACTGAACTAAAATAACTGATCAAATACTGCATAAAGTTGAAAATCTAAAATAATGGGTCCTCAAACTATAAGGACTCACCAACTGTCGAGATGTATCTAGAGATTCTCAGGGTCAATCACATTGCTAAAATTAAGTTCCTGAACCTACATTATTAAACAATGTAGCACATAGTTATATATGTGGATCGGTACTTTTGGAATGTACTGACTATATGGGGGTGAATGCATAAGTAAAACAGTAATACAATATTCAAACAAACTTTTAAAACAACATGTTAAGTGTAAGTGACTCACCTTGGCTTAAATAATAAAACTGTCACTTCATAAATCATAATTAGTAAAGTATAAAAGTAATTCTTGTGAGCCACCACACTTAGTTCTATAAAGATGTACTCTTATTCTATTTTCAAACCATATAGGCTAAGTGAAAAAAGGCTCACCTTTATTATATGAAAACTAAAAACTGAAATCTGATAACTGACATTTTTTATAAGACCATATATGAGTAAATTTGTTACCCTTTGCACTTAATATCTAAAAAGTGTTATATTATTCTATTTTAGGACTTAGGAATTAGGGACTTTAGAAGGTTCTTCTAACCGACATAAACCATGTAAGTTGTCATGGAGTCAAACATCTTATTCCCCTATAGGGAAAACCTCACGATGAGTAGAGGTGTCATACTCTTTCCAAGGAGTATAGCTTTATATTAAGTGATCACTGACTTAGCCCACTATGGGAACTTATCTTAATCCTATGGTGGCACATAGTTCTGGGGTATAATACCTTGGAATCATACCCAACTCGGTGCTAAATACTACTCCCTTGCTTTTGCTCAGACTCTAGAAAATCTACTTTAAAATAGCACAAGGGTTTATAATAAAAACCAATTATGCATCTCTTCCTTTAAATCTCAAGTTGTATGAACAATGAGGATTCCTTATCTTAGCTTAGGATCAAAAGATCAATTTCTTTCTTAAATCATAGAAAACAACTTATAAAAAGGCTTAAAATCATAATCTTTTTGAAATATCAATACTTAAAATTAGGGATTAAAACCCATGCTTTAAACTCATGCCAATTCATCGCAAAACATCATGCTCAATATACTTCTTGAAATACTTCAACAATATCATGATAATGAAATCAAGAATTACTATATCATGCTTAAACTCAATTGGAAATCTAAAAAACCATATCACACGCATAAAGATGTAAAAATAGACATACAATTCAATATTTAAATCACTTGTAACATCATAATCTTCTAATAATGATAATTATATATGAACCCTAATTTGCAAAATATGAAATCTTAAATAAAGATCTAGTTTTGGGCACAAGGATGAAAGGTGTATCCTATTTGATTAATTGAATGTAAAATCTTGAACTTGGAATCCCTAATGATTTTCTTGAAGCTTCTTCTTGAAGTTCTTAAACCCAAAAACGTGAAGTATTGGCTATCTTAATGAAAGAATGGTGATGCTTTTTATTTTTGGAAGTTAAAGTTGAATCTTTAGGGGTTTCTTGAAGAGAAATTTGGTGAGTAATGAGTGTAATATGCTTAGAATAGGATTAAATCTTCTATTTTTAAGAATTGGGGTGGGGGAAAATGACTCAATTACCCCTTTGGGGATTAAAGTCACAACTGGAATGCCGTTTAAGGGTTTATTATGATGCGGCATGTCCATCACCGCTATACTCACCGTGACGTGGTGCAATCATGATGAGTTTTTGGAAAATAAAAATTGTTGATCTGCACTCCACCGCGACACGCCAAGGCAGCTAACACTATAGCCACCGCGACATAGTGGAGTCACATTGAGCTTCTATTTTGGAAATCCAAACAAGGTCCAAACCGTGACCAAAAAATCTAAAACTTACCAGAGATAGGCTACTTTCACCCCCAAACATGAATCAACTCAAAAACTTACGTCTCGAGGTCAGGAAGACCATTTTAAAATTCCTCAAATTTAAAGGGAGTCAAAATGTGACTAAGTCCCTCAAAATTTAGTCTTATTTTTAGATTCTAAGTGCCTTAAGCTAGTACTAGGGGCTGAACTGAATTAGGGACGTATGGGGAATTACACATTTTCTTGATGTGGTTCAAAGAATATCTAACCATCTCTACTTTGTAGGCAAGTCTACAGACAAAATCCCTGGCCAAAGCACTCTATTTAGGATACTTTTTTAGTTCTTCCAAGGAAAACCGTTCTAATGCCCATGCACTTAGGCTTTGACTGAAGAGCCACACTAATAATGCTTTATTTCTACCAGCGACTACCATTTGGTCACAATATTCTTTCAAATGGGTAGTAGGTTTCCAGTAACATTCAATGTTTTAAACTTAGGAACCTTAAATTCTTTGGTCAAATTGAAATCAGGGTGGTTGCAAAGGTTATCATAATCGAACCTTATTGCATTGGGCAAACGATGTGCTTTTTTAATCTTAGTGATCTCTTATTTTATTAACATTATCTCCCTAGTATTTTTGTCTTTAGATGCCATACATTTTTTCCACTCTTTAGAATGGTCAATTTTTGGGGCTTAGGGGAATGTATGGTAAGATAGGTATTATGAAGGAATTGAGGGTAGAAAGAGACATATTTTAGGTCAGTAAAAGATTTTGGGCAATATGATTGGATAGGAAGTAAAGGCATTTGGAGAGGCATTTGGTAATTCGGAGTAAGGTTTTAAGGATGGTAAGAATTTGGATTATTGTCATGGTTGGTATTATAGGTGAGAGGATTATAGGTTTAGCATGATGGATTGATGGGATTGTCATAATGTCTAGACATATAAGTATAGGGTATGGCATTTGAATGGTTCCTATTATTAGGAGAGCTAAGAAGAGGGAATCAGAGTAGAAGTGTGTGGTTATCCAAGACTTACGTATTAGCAGAAATGGCTAGATTAGCCATATCTTTTACTCATTGTAATTCCTCTTAAAGCTTCTCCATTCTCTTTGTTAGTCGGCTATCATCACAACTTGTGTTGTTATCACGCCGTCCCTAGCTATAATTTCAGTGAGGGTATTTTCATCGCTACTGCCAATCATTCTTTCCTTTTCAGTAACTAAGCGACAATAAAGGGAGGAATTTTTATTTTCCTTAGATCAAGTGAAATAATGATGTTCAACCAAATTTTCATTAGCTCAGATCAAGTGAAAAATAACTCCAAAGGTAATATTCTAGATCCCATTAGTGGTAAATAATATATGATATCGATCATAAAGTAAAAACATAAAGATTCTTTAATCATAGCCAAATTGATCCACCGGTGGGTATTTTCACAAATAGAATTATCGAGAAGGACTTTTGGATAAGTGGATCTTTAATAGGAAGTCTTCCAAGTCTAAATATTCGTGGGTCTCCATCTACTTACATTGGATTCATGTGACTTTTCTCAACAAATGAGAAATAACGATCTTAAAATATAGGGGCTGGATCAAAAGGTTGCCTACATATCTTATGAAGGAGAAATCAATCCATATGTAGTTAAAATAGTCAAGGATAAAACTTCATTTCATTGCATTCTCATTAAATTTCATTATATTTGAAAAATATAAAAAGAAAATGGCAACAAAAAGGACAAGACTAACGAATAGATCCTAGATAGGTGTAGGCATTTTCGCTTCATTCTAATTCTTCCATATCTTGATCTTCTATTGATGAAATGGTGGAAATTTCAATTTAAGCACTTTCCTAACATTTGAAGGTGGAGTTTTTTCCTCGCTTTCTTTATTTAAACCTCCAGTCGTGTCTTCAATTTTATACTCAAAATTCTCTTTTTCTTGCACTATCAATTGTTTGACTTTCAAAATTTCCTTGTCAGCGTGATCGATCCTCCAAATCACTCTCTTAGTCTTTGCCTTTAAAATTTCCTCCATATGGACTAAATCCACTATCCATCTTTTAATTTGATCAGTTCTTGAGTCCTTGACTAATTTCTTGAAAGAATAGGAACGCTTTTAAAAATGAAGTTAATGAAGAATAGTTGAGGAATTTTCTGAGAGACTTGTAGACCTGGAATATTTTGGGCGGACTTCGATAGTAGACAAATATTTTTTCGTAAAGGGTTTATGAAAATTTCTTTGAATATTAGATCAATTTATCATTGATTTAAACAACACACATAAGCAGATAGACCAGTTATATTACATAAATAGTTATCACACAACAATAAGCACGCGTCTTAGTGGGTGACCCTTTTGAGCAAAGGGATGGCCAGGCAAATTAAGTCTTGTATACATATTTTAAAACATTCCATTTCTCCCAAAATATTTTTAATGATAATAAAATTAGAATATGAAGTTCTTATAAAAGAAAATAGCCAGTGTACACTTTAGGGAAAGGAAATATTTAAAAATTTAATCCCATGCAGGGGAGAAATCTCGTCCATCTAACGTATATGGCTCTTGCTTTGAACTTGTGTCCTATGATATCGATACATATTATTTAAGTTAGTTCAAACAATATCAATCATCAATATATTAGGTCTGTATGAATTATCAGACCTTGAGAAGATAGATAGGTTTAGAAAGTTGCAAAACGGATGCCTGTAAAAGAATGGTTAAGTGGGTGATTTGAATTCCTTACAAAAAATCTCACCCCACTAAAGGATAGTAGTACAAATATTTGAACAAAACATATAATTTGAGTAATTATGACAAGAATAAAAGTGTGTTTGTGTGACTAACAATGAAATAATTTATGTTTCGTGTGATGAGATTTCTTAACTCTTGTGTTTTGAAGAAGATATGTATGAAAAATGTGAAAAATTATCAATGACACTGGTGATCAGATTTTTAAAATCTCGCATAATGATATAAAAATATTTTGGTAAATTATTTTCTTATTGATGAATGGCTATATTCTTAAATGGTCGTAATTGTTCTCTGTTTGTCATAGAAAAATGCCTTTAAATTATTTGTTATGGATAATTTTCGTATAACTAATATACAACTCATGCATCTCACGTTCATGGATCTTACTTTACATGTGTATTCCAAGTTAATGGATACATATTCTTTAAGGTAGTATAACAAAAGTTTGTATTTGATGACTTATATAAAATTTCATCAAAAATGTTAGGTTTGTCGAAATTGTCAAACCTTGAGAAGATTGAGAAGTTTAGAAGTAACAACATCGGTGCCTCACAAAAACTTAATAAATGAGTTATTCAATTCTTTACAAAGTAGCTCGTCCTGTTGAAGGAAAGTACCATTTTTGATATTCATCAAAACAAGTACTTTGAGAGATTATTACAAGCATAAGGAGGTGTGTAAGTTTGATTAACAATAAAATGATGGATGTATATATATATATATATGTATATATATAAATATATATATATTGAAATAAATTTCACAAGTAATGTGAAATTTTGGTTATGAGATTGTCTTAGCTCTTGTGTTTTGAAGAAGATAAGTATGCAAAAGGTGAAAAATGATCAATGAACCAACTGATTAGATTTTTTAAATCTCGTATATAAAAATATTATAGTAAATTAATTTTTTAAAATTTATAAATATCTGCATTCATAAATAATCTAGGTTTGTCCTCTATTTATTATATAAAAATGTCTTTTTAAGATGGTTTGTTATTGATATTTTTAGTATAAATAATATATAACTCGTGCATCTCATGTGCATGGCTCTTGATTGCACGTGTATCCCATGTTAATCTATACATATTCTTTAAGGTCGTATAAACAATATGAAAGTATGTATGATAATCTACACAAAATTTTATCAAAACACTAGGTTTATATGAATCGTCAAAACTTTAGAAAGAGAAGTTTAGTAGCAACAACACTGGTGCCTCCCAAAGAAAGGTTAATAGGGTGATTTGATTTCCTTCGGGTACCGACCGTAGTTGTGATTTTTAGATTTTATAGTGATCTAGCCTTTTTTTCATTCCCTATAATTGGTATGTTATCAGTGAGTTGTGGGGTTGGTTGACAAGGTCCCCAATGAATTTGGTACTGATTTGAGTGATTTGAGACCCTTAGAGGCTCTTAAAAAAGGTTAGTTTGACTTTGGTTAGTATTTTATGATTCGAGAATCAGATGATAATTTGATTAGTTCTAAGTTTTTGAGTCACGGTTTTGTTTTAGTAGGATAGTTTTAGTTTGGGCTTCGAGACTTTAAATTGCATTTTGACCATTTAGACGAAAACTAGTTAAAATAGCCTTAATAGAATTCCCGGGAGCTAATTATTTTAAACAATCTCTTTTTAAAAATCTAATGGTTTCATTGAATCTAAAATGTCAAAATTAGACTAGTAGCATTATTGATTTATTTTTATGGGGTCCCAAACAAATATCGAGGGTTCATTTAGAGTATTTTTGGTTTAGATTGATTGCTTTTGCCCAGTTTTTGGTGCACCAAATATTCCTTAATTGTGATCTCGTGGATAGGGTGGTGATTAATAATAGAGGTATAGTTGTACATCATGATTGTGTGGATGAAATTTTCTATCGTATGGTTTAGTTTGGATCACTGGTGTAATCACATGACACTTTATCATGATTGCAATGGTCATTTAATGGGAGAGGTCACTATTGACCCTTATAATCGTATGGTGGGGGCTGTGATAATGAGGTACTGTGGCAATGTAAATTCTATTTTCATAATTTCACCAATTTTGGACTTGGAAAACATAGGAAAGGTGATCTCAAAGAGGAAATTTCCTCAATCTTTTGTCTATAAACATTTAAATCCTATTTTCATCAATTCTGATTCATTTCATCTTCAAAATTACTTCAAAACATTGATTCAAACTTGGACATTGTGGTTTTACCCGATAAAGTATAAAACAGGTTTTTCATTACAATCGATTTCAATTGGTTTTAGTTGGATTTTCATATTTAGACTCCTTTTTATGTGATGAAACTAATTCATATTTCAAATTTTAGATTTACCCTTTTTGACTTCAATCTAATTTTTGAACTATTTTTTGATCCAACATAAACCTAGTCTATATGGGTAATGCTGGACTCCCTTTGACATATAGATCATGACGTGTAGGTCATGTTGTTGATAGATGTAGATAATGTTAGAAATTCTTGGAAGAGGTTATTTATTGACAAGGATGATTGAGATTGTGAAAGTATATAGGTTGTGAAACCCCCCATTGGTCCTATCCTGAAGCACCTAGGGTTGGAAGGGGTATACAAAAGTTATGAAATGGATTATATCATCAATATCCCACCATCGTTGCATTACATTGAATCATAGTACTTTCCTCATGTGTTTGTTTTCACATTCTTAGTTTTCCTTATATTTTCAAACACAAAATACCTAGTGTATTTCCACAAAGTGTGATCTGAGAATGGTAACATGTACGCAGTCCATACCAATACATCAAATGAAGTAGAGTGGCTATTTTTGATAGACCCCTGGCTCAAGACATATAATAGTATAAAAAAACAAAAAACTTAGAATTACACAAAAAGATGGGATTACACACTGCTATATACTAAAGGAAATAAGAAACCCACAGGGTACTACTGTAAACTATCTATCCAAAATCATAGACATCATTGAAACAACATGAATAAGAAACTCTAGGAACAAATACAAATAGGGCACTCTTTCCTACTATAATGGTTGAACTCCTACCCACTAACCCTCTACCCTAATCCGAGTCCTCCGCACCTTTCTATCAAGGGTCATGTCCTTCTTAAGATATAACCAATCCATATTATGCCTCATCATATCCCTCTAATACTTCTTTAGCCTACCTCTACCCTGCCTAAAACCATTAATAGCTAGATTTTCACACCTCCATACTGGAGCATCCATGCACCTTCTTATCCATGCCCAAACCATTGCAAATCCATTTCCTAAATCTTCTCTTACACCAAATACACTCCTACTTTCTTCTGAAAATCTCATATTTAACCATATCTTTCCTGATAAGTCCACAGATTAATTAAAACATCCTCATCTCTTCCACCTTTAACTTTTGGATATGGGACTTCTTAACTGGCCAACACTCCACTCCGTATAACATAGATGGTCGGCCTGCCACTCTGTAGAATTTATCTTTAAGCTCAGAAGTCACCTTCTTATCACACAAGACTCTCGAAGTAAGCCTCAATTTCAACCACTCTGGACTAATATAGTGCGTGATATCCCAATCAATCACACCATTCTCCTGAATAATAGTCCCAGAATAGTTGAACCTTTCTCTTCTGAATGACCTAAGAATTCAGCTTCACTACAATGTCAGCCTCATACGAAAAATCACTAAACTTACATTCCAAGTACTCCATGTTTGTCCTGGTTAATTTAAATCCTTTAGACTTAAGGGTTGGTCTCCAAAACTCTTAATTATTATTAACTTCTCTCCGAGTCTTGTCAATTAGTAAAACATCATCAATAAATAACATACCAAGGCACCTCTCCTTCAATACACCGCGTCAAAACATCCATGGCTAATGCTAATAAATATACGCTAAGAATCAATCCTTAGTGTAACCCTATCAGAATAGGAAAGGGATTTGAATCTCCTCTTAACTCCTCACACATGTCTTCACTCCATCATACATATCCTAAATCAACCTCATGTACGCCACATGGACCTCTCTAACCTCCAAGCACCTCTACAAAATCTTTGTGAGGACTTTATGATATTCTATTTTAAGATCAATAAACACCATGTACAAGTCCTTCTTTGTCTCCCTAAAGTGATCCATTAATCTACTCATAAGATAAATGGCCTTAGTAGTCAATGTACTCATTGAATCCAAACTTTAAGCATCTTAGCCGCCCTAAAAATTATGTTAAACAACCTTGTCAGCTACTCCAAACCTGCCCCACTAGTGCTCTTCTAAAAATCCACAAAAATATCATCTAGCTTAGTCTTCCTATCCCTACGCATCCTATGAATATACCCTTGACCTCATCAACCTTGATATGCCTACAATAACAATAATCACGATATCTTTCTGAGTTCTCTAAGTCCTCCAGCACAAAACCTTTGTCCCCTTCATTGTTCAAAAGTCTATGGAAATAGAACCGCCACATTTTACTAATGAGGGATCCTCAACAAACACTATTCCACCCTTCCTCTTGATGCTCTTTATTTGATCAAGGTCAATAAACCACCACTCTCTAGCCTTGGAAATCATATGAAACCTCTTATCCTTAACTTTCTTCTTTAAAGCTGCATATAATATCTCATAAGTTGTTGTCTTAGCCACCGTAACCGCTAACTTAGTCTATCTCCAAGCTAACTGATACTTCTCCTTATTCGTCTTCTTCTCCCCATTATCATTTCTCTAAACCAACTTAGCATAGGCCACCTTCTTAATGTCTACCTTTCTTTTAACTTTTCAATTCACTATCAGTCCTTCTGGTGCTAGCCAGATCGGCCTCTTGAGACACTTAATATGTAAGACCTCATAAGAGTTTGACCATTTTATTTTTGACCCTTTCGCATTCATAATATCAATTTTTGAATTGAATTATATTTAAGCTTAAAAGGGTGTTTTAGAATTTTTGGTAGGGGTTCAGGGTCATTTAAGGACCTCAAAATAGTAAGGCTCAATAATAGTGGCATCACATCGAGGATAACCTCTACAATAGAAGAATGACACTGAGGCTAGCCTCTGCAATATTGGAATGCCACACTACTGTGTTAATTATATCCAATTTTTGTTTTATTCACCTGGGGTGATGTGCTTTTGGTCTTTTACCCCTTGTACGACTTATAAATATAAAAATGATCCTTTTCCTCCAGTTTTCAAAGATCAAAGGTATTCTTTTTCCTCTCTAATGCAAAACCCAAGAAAGCTCAAGGGTTTTACAAGGAATTCACTATTCGAGCTCCAAACTCCTAATTTTCTTCAAATTGTTTCATATTTCTGGCATGTTTCTTTTTACCTAACTGAAATTTTACATTGTGGAACTAAATTATAGAATATTTATGTGATTTAAATTTTGGGTTTAAAATTAGGTTGAGAGATTTTTATTGTGTTTACAAGAATTACTTATCCTATATTTTCAATGGATTATTAATGATTTAATTAATGTTTTGGGACTGAATTAATGCATTGGTTTGATGTTAAAAATGGGGGACATGGATTTCCCAAATGAAATTTTTTCTTGGTAATGTCATTAACTTAAACCCACTTTGTAAATTTAATTTTGAATATGGATATTTGCATAGTTTAACTTGTATTTTGAACCCATTGCATTGTATTATACGATAAATGGATAAATATGGATTAACTTCGACCCACTTTGTATATTTAATTTTAAATGTGGATATTTGCATGGTTTAACTATTTTGAACCCATTGCATTGTATTATATGATAAATGGATAAATATGGATTTGAATGGCCTTGGTGGACATTGATTTGATTTTAAGTGAGATGTAAGAGTTAGTTTGGTTATGTGGATTAGTTTTTCATAATTATATTATCTTGCAAGTTTGCCGGTATTGGGGGTCCATATTATCATGTGCTTGGTGCAAACATTATATATGTTGCGATGGATATAGGCTTGATATTTTTAGCCTTTTCTTAGTTTTTCCTCAATTTATAGCTAACATGCACTAGGGCCTTTCCAGTTGGGGAGCTGGACCCATATAGCCCATGGGTACCTTTAGAATGGAGTGACCTACATAGTTTAAGTTAATACTTCAAAATCTCATGTTCACGACCCTTGTCCCTATCTCGACATCCTATATATATGTACAAGAATGTGGTACATATTGTTTAATAATGGACTTTGGTAATTTAGTTATGTTAACCTTATCTCCTAAATTACATGCCAATCCTCACCCCACTAACCTGTCCTAAATGCTGCATCATTTCATAATATAGGTTCTAAGGGCTTTTTTGTTGCCCCAGTGCAGCGTTAGGTAGTTGAGTACTCTTGTGGATCTTCTATAAAGTGGTGAGCCTCCATACTTTGGAAGGCCCTATCATTTTGCTGATTTCTTTACTTCCCTAGTTCTTTGGATTCTTTTTAGTCTTAGTCATGAGTATGTTTCAACTTAGTTGGTATTCTAATTTCAGAGGCTTTTATGGAAAAGTGTGGGTTATTTGTTTGTTGGGATTTTTCAGGACTGTAATTTGATTTAACTATCTTTCATTTTACTATATTGGTTGGTTTCCACTGTTCATTATTATTGTGCTCATTGAGGTAGGACTAAGGGGGTGGTCTCAGGCCTATAGTGGGTTTGATATTACTTGTCATGGCTAGGCCTGGGTTGGGTTATGACAATCTTGGTGTCTAAGCATAATTAATGGTCATTAGGTTTCTGTAAAGCCGTGGCGAGTAGAGTCCCTTTTATGGGTGTGTAGCATGCCACACTTTTAAGGGGGAGGCTACAAGACATTTAGGAATATTTCCTTTTCTTGTGTTCTATTTCAGGCTATAGAGTCTAGTTGCTATGAAACTTCTCTATCTACTTTCTTACTCACATTTCAGATCATGCCTTATTAAAGATTCGACGATTGTATAAACTCTGTCCCACCTGAGGAAAATGTAGAGGGAATCCTCCCTGCTCATGGCATACAAATTCTTTCCAGGGTCCCTTGTTCTGATTATACTGCCCTATGTGAAGTTCCACTGGTCCCTATTTTTCCTCCTCGAGCTTCTCGAACTGGCGATGCTTATGCGTAATCACCATAGGGAGATATCTCTAATATGAAGTTTCATCTGTCTATTCATATGCTTACCCAGATAGTGGCATCTCAATCTCATCGGTCTGATCATGTTAGTTCTATTGCTTATTTATCTGAGGTCACTCAGGTTGGCCAGTTTATGAGATTAATCCCCCAACTTTTTATAGAATCTAAGGTTAAGGAGGATCCTCAGAGGTTTACTAATGAGATGGAGAAGATCTTGAGGGTGATGTATCTTATTGATTCCGAGACTGTGAAGTTTTTTGTATATCAATTGAATGATATGGCTTACTAGTGGTATAAAAAGTAGGAAGGAATGAAGTGAGATAAAGTTGAGCTGACAATATGGGATAACTTTTCAGGTGCCTTTCTTGATCATATATTTTCTTAGGAGTTAAGAAAAGCTAAAGCTGAAGAGTTTGTAAGCTTTAAGTAGAGTAATATGATTGTTAAGGAGTATGCTCTGAAATTTAAGCAATTGGCTCGATATGCTCAAAAATTGATTTCTAATATGAGGTATCAAATGAGAAAGTTTGCTTATGATTGTCTCGTGACTTGTTGTTGGAATATAATGTTATTATGTTAAATAATGATATGGACATCTCTAGGTTGGTGGTTTATATATCGCAGGTGGAGGATGCGAAAAATAAGCAGGTAGAGATATGGGAGAGACAGAATAAGAAGTTTAGATATTTAAAATAGGGTGTGAATTAGAAGAACCATGGATTGATGGTAGGTAGTGGTATTCATCAGGTAGTGCTCCCTATCCCAAGCCTTAAGGTGATCATTGTTTTCAGGCTAGCGGTAGTCCTAAGGCACAGTATGCTCAGTCTTAGGCTAGTAGAGCTTACACAGTCCATCTCTCCTTCCTTGTTATTTTTGAGGATAGATTCACTGTGGATATTGTTAGGAGGGTAGAAATTAGTGCTATAATTATGGTCATCTTGGTCATATGCAGCACAATTGTCCTTTGACCAGGGTTGCCACTAGGGCTAATAATCCAATTGCCAAATAAATAAAAGAATAACAAATATCCTAGTAGGGTTTCCAAATTGATCTCTCACTTTTATTTTACTTTCTTTGCCATAGCTGGTGCTATAGCCATGTTTCCCTTTGTGCATCATCAATTCACCTTGCTTTGATTTTGGGTGTTTGATAAGTTTCCTTGGTCGATGTTGCTGGATTATTGTTACAACTTTGCTTAAGTAAGCTCAATTGTTGCTCTAGTTCATTGTTAGTTCCATATCTAACTCCTCCCTTATAATGTTCTTCTGATTTAACTATTTTCTCTAGTGGACGGGATGTTTCTATGGTTTTTGAAGAATATCGAGGGCTCTAGTCCTAGTAGCAATGTAAGCTCATCTAATTAAGTAGCAATTTCCCCTGAAATCTTTGAATCCTCAAAGAATTAATGTGCTACACCTCCTTTTGCTCTGCAGACATGGTTGGGAAGGAGGTAATGGGATGCTCGGACCTTAAATGTTTTGATAGTTATTGCTCCCCAGGTTCCTGATATTGTATCAGACTATTAGACCCCCCCCTTACTGAGAGTCCTTTTTTTTTGGCTCTCATAGATTAGGTAATTTAGCTACTTCACCTCTTTTGTTCTATTATGGATATATAAATATACTATTAAGCGAAAACATAGCTTAATCCTTCCCAGCCCTCTGATCCCTTTGTTGGTGACAATCTCAGGTAAGGGTATTGTAACTTGTCACTGTCTAGTATTGTTTTTCCCGTTGCATGTACTTGCTGAACTGATGTGAATATGAAGTTACCATTATCCAAATCCCAGTTAGCAAAGAAGTTAGCTAGCTGATTTCCTTCCCTATGTAAATGTTGAAATTGTACTTGCTTTCCTGAAACCAGTTGCCATATCTTTTGTATATTCCCTTGTATGATCTATGGAAAATCCCACTCTTTTGTTAGCATTCTTTGCATTGCCAATGAATCTGTTTGCATTATAATCTTCTCATGCTGCATATTTTTGCATTGTTTAGCTGCATTTAGAATAGCAATTGCTTCTGCCTCTATGTTGTTAGTGCTTTCAATGATTGCCCCTTCAACATAAGATAATTCACCGCTTTCATTCCTCAGAAAAAATGCATATGAGCTATTTCTTGGATTTTCCCTCGAAGCTCCATCTATATTTTATTTCACCCATCCAATGTTAGGAAGTTTCCATAATACTGCTATAACTCTTATTGAAGGTTTTAGCTGAGCAAAATCCTTCAAAATACCTTGACAGTCTAATAAGAAAACCTATTGGGTTTTCTAACTCTTAATAGTATCCTCATGTTTCTTGTAATGTTGAAGATAATTCTTTCAAAGATTACTTCCTTTCCTTCATGTTTCTTCCCATTTCTCCTTTTCCACAACTCCTAAATGATGAACCCTGGTAGAGCTTAGAAGTATTCTTTCTCCCTGGGTTTTACGTCAGCTATCCACCCTTGGATAATTCTTTCTCTCAAGCTTAATCCATTGATATGAATACCTGGAAAATTAGCAAAGTAGGACCAAGTCCTGTTAGCAAAATTTGATCTCCTGAAGACACGAGTCAATGTCTCCTGTACTGGACTAATACAACACCAACACCTTAAGGGAACCTCAAATCCCTATCTCCTGATGTTGTTATACACTGGGATTTTCCTTTTCCATAATCTCCACATTATAAAAGATATTTTAAAAGGTAAACTTTTAATCCAAATATCTTTAGAAGAAGAATTCACTACCTCTTTTTGTCTAACATACTGCCAGGCTGTTTGAACAGTGAAAATACCTTTGGAGTCAGTACTCCATATTTCTTTATCTACTTCACCTCCTTGGCGTGGTGGACGTATCTTTTGAAGAATGTGATGAAAAAATTCTTTAGAAAATAGAGAATGAAATAATTCCTCATTCCATCCCCCATCCTTAGTCAGTTCCTTCATGGTTTCTGCTATCTTCATGCATATTTTCAAAAGAGTATAAATCTCCTAGCCCAATCCAGTTACCAAACCAGATGTTTGTGTCCCCTTTTTCACACTTTCATCAAATGTTATGATCAATCAAGTCTCTAACAATCAACATTTGTTTCCTGACTTAAGATTCTCTCCAATTTTCCACACTATCTCTTTGGGATGGCTATTCTTGTAGGACTTATTATACATGAACTTGCTCCAAATTAACTTTGTTGATCTGAATTTCCACCACAACTAAGAGATTAAGGAATTAACATATCATGTGCCATTCTAAATCCTAGTCCTCCCTTATACTCAGGTAGACATAAGTTCTTCCATTTTACCTAATGCCTACCTCTTCCCTATATTGTGTTACTCTTAAAAATTAAGCAAAATCTTTATGAATTACATTTATCACATTAAGAGTTGGGTTCATAACAGATAGACACTGAATATGAATACTTTGGAGAACATGTTTTATTAGGACAACTCTACCTCCATAAGATAGTAATTTACCTTTCAAGCTTTGTAACTTGTTATTCTAGTCATCAGTGACTTGTAATAGTCCCTCTTCTTCCTAATATAGAAAATTGCGAATCCCAAGTAAGTAAATGGAAGTTTTTACCTTATGATCCCTGTGGCTACCTCAGTAATCACAATTCTACCATTATATACTCCCTTATGCTAATAGAGAACACTTTTCTCTCTATTGATCTTTTGTCCTGACACTTGTTCATAATTATACAAAGTGCTTACGACCATCTTCAATGTTCCCATTTCCGCTTTACACAAAATAATTATATCATCTGCAAAAGCAAGATGATTAATCTTAGGACTTCCTCTTGGCATCCCAAACATCTTGAATGGTTTGTGTTAACAATGATTTCAATCTTCTTGTCAACACTTCAGCAGCAAAAATGAATAGTGAAACAGATAATGGATCTCCTTGTTTCAACCTTCTTGAGGATTTAGAAAATCCCTTAGACTGTCCATTCAATAAGATTGGGTACCAATTATTAGGAACCAACCTATACACCATGTCAATCAATTCTTCACAGAAACCAATCTTCCTTAGTAATTTTGCTAGAAATAGCCACTCCACTCTATTGTACGTTTTCATCATTTCCAATTTCATCACCATGTTTGGAAGCTTTCCCCTTTTTCTTATTGCTGACACTATCTCCTACACCACTAGAATGTTTTCTGCTATACTTTATCGTTGGACAAATCTAGATTGCTATTCAGAAATTATGTAAGGAAGAAATCCCTTAATTCTTTCATGAATTATCGTTGAAAAGATCTTATTCACAAAATTACTAAGGGAAATAGGTATTATATCTGAAATAGTATTCATTGCTAGCTTTTTTGGTAATAACACTAAATTAGTATGTCTAATGAACCTTGACAATTCAAATCCACAAAAGAAAGTTGTTACCATCATATGAATATCAGGGCTTATTATATCTTATGCATCTTGATAAAGTGCTCATGTCATACCATCTAGTCCCCTGCACTATCTCTATTGAGTCCCATCACCATATTTTTACCTCTTTTATGTCAGGTGTCTTTTTCAATTGATTATTCTATTCTTGAGACACCAATGATAGTAATTCCTCTAACAATGAAACATCCACTTCACCCTCTTATTTGGTAAACTATTTTTGAAAGAATTCACTACCCGCTTTACACTTACCCTGATTGTGTCTTCCACACTTCTGACATAAGGATTGGTACGAGCACTTCTAACACTGACTTGGGACTTAGAGCCTGGTTCCCTATCCCTATTGTCATTTTTGAATTTGGGTACTAGGGAACTGGATGAAGAAGGCATTGGGGATGAATACCTCTGATGAAACTTAGGACAGTTACCATCTTCTAACTTTGGCTGATTGAAATTAAAACTACCTGTCTTAGCTCTCTTGTTTTCTCTCTCCCTCTCTTTAATATTTTGCTCCTCTATATGTTGAGCATGGACCATCATCCTAGACAAGTCTATCTCACTAATCAGTATTATGGTCCTACACTTCTTGACCACACTATCAGACACGCCAGACACAAACTTACTCATCTTGAGCCTACTGTCAGCTACGACAGGAGGAATATATCTAGCTAACTGAGTGAACTTGAGAGAATACTCCCTCAAACTCATGCTGTATTGCCTTAAATAAATAAATTCTAACACTTTGGCCTCCCTTAACTCTAAGGGAAAGAATCTGTCCAAGAAAGTCGTGGCAAACTCTTTCTATACTATAGGCCCTGCATCAACACCTCTATCAACTTTCCACTGCATAAACAAAGTATGAGATACATCCTGCAATTGATACACAACAAACTTGGCACTCTGACTAGACGTCACCCCCATAGGATCCGTGACCTTATGAACCTTATCTAAGAATTCTTGTGGATACTCTTCAGACTTGGATCCCTTGAAAAAAGAAGGATTCATTTGGGTAAAATCTGAAATTCCAGTTGTAGTATATTGGCCACTAGGTTGGTTGGAACAACAGTTGGTCATTCATTCTGTACTACTACAGAGTTTGCTAGAGTAGTGAATGTATCCCTGAATTCTACGTGAGAGACATGCTCATCCAAAGGACCTACCAGGACAGGCTGAGGGGCTGGGTGAGTTCCTATTCTTCTTCCATTCTTATTGGGAGGCATGTTCTATAAAAGAAAGAAAGAAGTGGATTAGACAGAGAGATTAACTTAAGCTCATGCTCACTCGCACGACATGAATACTGAAAGAAGGGAAACTTTTTCCTAAATGCCTTGTAGCCTCTCATCCATAAGTGTGGCACGCTTTACACCCATGCACAAGACTCTACTAGACGCGACTTTCAGACTTCCTAGGACATTATAAAACCTTAGGCTCTGATACCAAGATTTTAATGACCCAAGACTATTCCTAGTCATTACACAGTGCTTACGATCCCAAGAGACCACAAGCTAACCTATGAGCTGGTACCTCCTGTGAGCACTAAATAATATAATCATGAATGCAAAAGAATAACTGAAATACCATAAGGTTTTAATAATGAAATAACTACTGAATTATGAATCTTATAAATATACTGAAATCTGACTAGTTTGAATAGCTAACTGTAGTATCTGAAAAGCCTCTAAACTAGATACTATAAGTTGATGGGATAGGCCCTAACTAACTCTACTAACTACTGATACAAAGACATAAAGTAATATAATTTATCCTCGAATGATAAGGACTCACCACTACTACTATAATACTGATAATCTAAGAATCTAAGTACGGTCTGGGAACAGAGCATTAGCACCTATAATATGAGACATCATAGCACAAAAGAAAATGTATGGGATCAGTACTTTGGATGTACTGGTATGATAAATAAGGTAGGATGATATATATCGGCTTATGAATAGGATTGATAATAATTAAATGGACATACATGTAAAGCATGGAGTACTGAATAAAGTGCATGGAATCTGTAGATACTAAAAATGCAGGAAAATCTGTAAATACTGTGGATGCATGCCCATGCATATAACATGAACTAAGTAAAATCTATAAACTGATATACTGAGATAACTGAAATCTGTATGCTTTGGTCAAAAAATACTAAGACTGAATAACTGATCTGGGACTGTAACTGAGACTATATCTGAGACTGTGGGAGTTATCATCTAATCGACATTCCCCAATTTGAGCTAATCAGGGTCCAATTTGTAACCCTAGTTGGAAGGGTGTTCATACCTTCCACGTGTGCTAACAATGGCTGCGTAGATCTACTAAATTGATATAATGTCCAAAGGACTAAGGGTGTCAAGACTGAACTGATCGGTGACCCTTGTGAGATAGTCAAGCCTAGTCTGATGGGTGACTACTCATATCCTATGTGGGCTACGTAGTTCTGGAGTATAGAGACTACTACTAACGACTCTGCCTACTAATGGGGAAGCCGCTATCCTTACACTCACTCGGTGCTAAATCCTACTCCTAATTGAAAGACACTGAGATACTACACTGTTCTGAGTTGAATAACTGATATCTGACTATTCTGATAATGCTCATAATATAATCTAAAGACTATTCTATAATGTACTGAGGCTAGACTAAATAAATAACTATGGTTTTCGGGTATTCAATACCCCAGTACTCAAAACAACAATACTGTTAGGACATTAAAGCTTGTAGGCCCAAAACATGAAGGCTCTTATTACATAAATCACTCTTGTAGGTATTTTATCAAACACTCGTAGTTCATGGATTTAAAACAATCATAGGAATGTCATAGAACTTTTAGGAATAGCATGAATTATTCATAATAGCATTAAATCATGGTTATATTCAATAAATAATAATTTTAAAACATGGAAGATTGAATAATAACAATAATTTCATGGTAACATGTTGTAGAATCGTAGTTCATGTTGATTCATGGGTGAAAACCCAATTTAAAACACAATAACTTGAAAGATCACAATTTTATAGTTTAAAAAGGTTGCTTGGACTCCATGGATGAAAGGGATCCATGGATGAATATCTAATATACTTGGGATGATGAATTTGGAAGGATTGATAGAGAGTTCTAGAGATTAGACCTTTGATTCTTGAGAGCTAGGGTTTCTTGTTCTTGAGAGAGGGAATTTTTAATTTGAGAGAACATGAATAATGATGAGTATTTAGGTCAATTAGGGGTTAAATTTCATGTTTAGGGCGAGTTTAGGGATTAGGAAAAAGATCCAAATACCCTTAAATGAATTTAAAAACACAAGCTGGAAATTGAAATCCCAATTTTTGGCCTTGGCGCGACGTGGAAATATCACGCCAAGCCACTGGAAAAGGGACGACTGGGACCAGGACAAATGCCACGACGAGCTACCATCGTGGTAAGCCTATGGGTGCCAATTTGGCCGTCTCCGCGATGCTCCATGATCGCGGAGGCCCACTGAAAATTGATAAATGGGAAATTGGCCTGCTCGACGAAGCGCTAGGATCGCGGAGTCACACTGTAAATTGACAAATATCAAATTGACCTATGGCGCGGTGCGCTAGGATCATGGACCCTCACTAGATTTTGCCAATTCGGATATTGGCCTTCTCCATGATGCGCTATAAGTTAAAATGATGGGGTTTTGCAACTGAAACTTAAAATCACTATAACCTTTTACCCGGTTATCGTATTTAGGCAAATTTTATATCATTGGAAAGCTAATTGAATTTCCTACGCAATGGCGGGCTCTAAACTGAAAAATAATGAGTAATTCAAAAATTTCATATATGAATACTCATGCATTGAGACTCAGATTATGCTAGGGAAATACAAGGTGTTACAAGAACGCACCCATTGTACAACCCTATAGTTCACAGATGCCATATACATTCCAGGTCTCCAAATTGTGCCAAATTTTGTATTGTGCTTTCGTTGATCCATTTCGAGGGTTTTTGAGTTTTTTCCATTTGATTTGAAGCTTTTATATCCTTAATGTATCATAATAATCCATTAAATAGGCATCATATAGCATTAAGCACACCAATTTAGAGCACAATACAACACAACATCTATGACGGTGAAATCGAAGCATGAGCTAAACATAGGCTAATTCACTTTGATCTTAAGCTTATTGTTTTGACCTTTGGATTGATATAAGTGACCCTTAAACATTATCAACAAGTTGTTTCACATATACATACACAATAACAACCTTATTAACTCATTAAACACATTATAACCCTATACGATGGACTAGACAAACACCTAGCTCAAGCTAGTTACACTAGTTTTCTCGGTTGAATTCCAAATGATAAATTTGAATCAAAACTAGTGTGAAAACACTATTAAACATTGTAAACACATACATGGACACTTAAATACACATTTATCTTATTATCAACACATTAAGCACATGAATCATCCTTAAAATAAGTCTAAATAAGCTAGAATAGTAATGCTAGAATGCATAAATATACCCAACATCACCACCCCACACTGAAAGCCTTGATCATACTTGAACAACTCTTTACTATAAACACCATGAACTGAAGAGACTCCTTGATTCTACTACAAGAGAGACATTCAAGTTAGTACTACAATGACTACACAAAATGCAAGTTTCTACACTAAGCACGTTATGTACACAATTGACAGCTTAAGAATACTTCTTTAAAACATCCTAGCCTCAAGAATGGACTCCAAAAGTGGAAAACTTACACATATTCAAAAATGAAAGACATCACATGAATCACCCACATTCATCAAAACATGTGCCCCTTACAACAAAATAGTTACCCAAAGTTACTCACAATAATGCAATTCATAATACATTAGGTACAAGAATCAAGTTTTGTACACTCTCAAAAGGAATTCACAAGTTACACATAATGAACCATGGGATTTTCCTTAGTCTAATACTCCATTAATATCAGAATGTCAAGCATAGGATCAAATAGGTCTTTTTAGACTGTAATGTAAGCTAAGAAATGGGTAGGAAATATTTAGGAATAGTGACTATCTTCCCTAAGTGATTTAATACACTACATTATTCAATTACAACCAATCTCCAATAAACAATTTACACTATTTTTTATTCACCCTATTCTTTTGTTTTCACCCTATCTCATTAATCTCAAATAGTAACACTATGGTGGGAGTATGCAATGCACAACTTATTAAATTTGAAATTATTTTTTACTCTTTTCATTTCTTAACTCCCTACCACAACACATATCAATTTTTTAAACACCAATAGCTAACACTTAGGGGCTTCAATTTCACCTTTTCTCTTTCTCGAATTTCAAACTCCTTACCCAATTAATTTATACTAAAGAGCTTAGGAGATTTTGGATCAAATTATGGTCCATCAAAGAGGGGACAAGTCTACTTATAAGGATACCAAAGAAAAATCTAAAGGCTCAAGGTGGCTAACTAAGATTAAGAACAAAGGGTAGGTAAAAACAAAGGTATAAAACAAGGCTATTAAAGAAATGCCTAAATCATCTCCTAAACTCACATTCTTTATTTCATTTTTCACTCACACCAGGCAAGTTGTAGACATCATATGCAACAAGGAATATTCAAAAACTCACATTACACGTGGCACATACTTGACTCACAAAGGATTACCATAGACTCCTAACCAATAATAGCAAGAATTCTAAATTTAAGACACACGAACAAGAGTCACAAACACGAGCCCAAGAGTCTCAAAAATAGTGATTCGCACAAATCAACATGCCTTTTACAAACAAAATACTTGTAGCGTACAATCAAAAATAGCACCAACAAGAATATCTTACACAAAAAAATTTAAATTGAGCCCAAAATTGAGAATTTCCCTACCCCACACTTAAAAATATATTTTATCCCCAAAGTGAACTTAAAATTAAGATATAAAAGTACTCCTTGAGGACTCTAGGCCTAGCTAGTAGTATATTTTTGCATCAAAAAGATCTAAAGGACCCCACACTTAGTTTCTACCATGCTCCTTAGCTCAAGTTTTTGGTACTCAGACTTCCCATCAACTCGTGACTCAACAAAAACAAAAACTATGTGAAGTAAAAAAAACTAAAAACTATAAAGAAAACAAACCTTACTTGGGTTTCCTCTTAAGTAACACCTGTTTAGTGTCACGACATGACCCAAATCAACGACTTAGTCATTCTCTTTTCTTCTCTTTCTCACACTTAGTCTCTATCTTTTTATCCTTTTCACCCCTCTTGGGTATGAACTCTTAAGGGTAATAAATTTTTCAACTTTATCCTTTTCAGACTTAGCAATTGGCATTATATCAAGCTGTGGTGGTAGTGGCTTAGGCATCTCAAAGAGGTAGTCTGAGGAGGTGTTTGGCAAACAAACCACTCCACACTTGTCCCCTTCAATAATATTAATAATGCATAAATCTTTATAATGGGACAATGTATTGAGCCGTTTATAAACTTTAAATACCACCTCTTCATCGTGTAACATCATAGTGAGCGTGTTTTCTCTAACATCAATTAATACTCCTTCCGTCGCTAAAAATGGATGCCTTAAGATGATTGGTACCTGTTCGTCTGCCTCAAAATTAAGAACAATAAAGTCAGCTGGAATAACGAATTTACCAACCTTTATAAGGACATCCTTTATAATTCCTTCAGGATAGGCAATAGACCCATCTGCTAGCTATAGAATCACGGTGGTCGATCTAGGCTTTCCCAAGCCTAATATGTTGAACAAAGATAGAGGCATCAAATTTATGCTTCCCCTAAGTCACTCAGTATGTAGACCACCTTACTACTCCCAATTTGAATAGGGAGGTTGAACTTTCTTAGGTCCTTAAGCTTTGTGGGAACTTTCTTTGTCATTACCATGCTACACTCTTCAGTTAGTGCTACTATTTCTACATCCTATAATTTTTCCTTATTAGCAACCACATCCCTCAAGTACTTAGCATACTTCGGCATACCCTTTAAATCATCTAATAAAGGTAAGTTAATGTGAAGCTCTCAGAACGTGTCTGAGAACTTCTTAAACATTGTATCCTTATTCACTTTTCTTTACGTCTGAGGAAAAGAAAGGGCCGGTATCTGCTTGTTCTCTATTTTAGCAACTTTTGTTTTCGAGTACTCAGACTTTCTCAAATTTTTAGTTACTTACTCAGATACCTATGGGGAAATCAAATCTGCATCTACATCCTTAGTTCTCTTTAGAGGTTCTTCATTCAGATCTTTACCACTCCTTAAAGTTATTTCCATGACTTGGTTTGGATTATCTGTGTCACTTGGCAAACCACTTTGTGGTCTAGTATTTAGTGTATGTTATAACTACCCCAACTACAACTCTAAGTTTCTCTGTGCTGCTTGCTGATTTTTTTACATCTTCATCCAATTGCATCTAATTAGCTAAAACCTGTTTTATCATCTCTTCTAATTTGATAGTTGACTGATTAAGTTGAGCCCATTGTTGCTGAAATTTTGTTGTTGGGTGGCCCATGGCTGATTTGGTGGCTGAGTATGCCACTTCATGTTGTAGGCAGAATTGATCATTCTCCAATACCCCTGCAATTCTTTTTGTAGCGTTCCTTGAGTCTGAAAGCCATAGTGGATTCCCTTGAGCAATGCAGTTCAATAGAGTGTTCAACTCATCATAAGTCATCTTAAGAGCTTGACCACCTACAACTGAATCTAAATTTTTTTTGTATTGTGGTCAAGAGCCTCTACAAAAGTATAAGAAAGTAACTCATTGGACTTTTGATGGTGTGGACAATCCCAACGAAAAGTTTTGAACCACTCCTAAGCATGATAAATATTCTCATCTGGCTTCTGTTTGAAGCATACTATCTCACTGTAAAGTCTCTCATTCTTACCAGACGGGAAGAATCAAATAAATTTTTTTTGGCCATGTCATCCCATAAAATGATTGAATTTGCCAGTTCCACATTCAACCACTTTTTCTCTTACCCCAATAGTGAGAGGAGAAAAAGTGACATCATCACATAATCTTCATTCACACCCGTAGGAATAAATGTATCACTGATTTCCAAAAAGTTTCACAAATGGACCTGTGGATCTTCATGGGAAAGCCCAGTGAACTGTTCACTGCTAATTAGAAGTTGTACCATATTTTGTTAAATCTCAAAATTTCCTCCAGCAACCAGCTTCTGAAATAGAGAGGTCAAATTTGTTGGAAATAAGATTGCCACTTCTCTGACTATCCCGCAGGTTACTTGTTCTTCAACCATTGGAGCAGGATCAACTTGATCTTCTTCTCTTTGGGAAATTTGGGGGAAAAGGATTGCTTCTCTCCTACATCGATGAAAGCATTGTTTGGATTTGGGGCTTGGTTCAGCAACCTCCTGATTCCTTACCAACTTATTACTTTAAAACCTATTTCCTATAATTACAAAACCAAGACCAAGCGTAAAAGAATGAAATAAATCTAAAAAGAAGAACTAAAATAAAAAATTTCCAAATTGCAAGTCCTTGGCAAAGACGCCAAAAATTTGACTCCACCCAAAAGCACACGCAAGTGTACGTGGTCTACCAAGTAGTAAAGTGGCCTTCAAGAAAGCTGAATATTGATCTCACAGGGACTTAATCCAAGAACAATTCAATTTTAGTTCACAATGTAGATTCAATTGATGTAAAAGTAACCAAAAATAGAGTTCAGAAATTGTAACTTGAAATTAAAGTAAATAATGCATAAATAAAAGTCTTGAAGCAATCAATGGAGTAAAGCTCAGGTCAAAGAACTTTGAGCAATCATATTATTTTATTGAACTTCTTCCATTAAATTGATTATCTTAGTTGTTGATTCGTAGGGTTAATTGCATGATCATGGTATCCCGACATCTAATCTTTAACCTAATATAGAAATTACAACTACATCATTGAGAGGGGATGCAATAATACAATTAAGTATTTGAAAGCTATCATCCTAAGGTTGAATCAAGTAAGGCATCTAAGTATATCCCTGTCCTAAATTCTACTTCAAATTCCTTATTTTATAAAAGAATAAGAACCCTACTTTTTTCACCTCCACGTTCTATCTCCCTATTCAATCTCTCAAGATCAAAAGTTGTCAATATGTATATTTTACGGGTTATCAATCCATCAAATAGTTAATTCAAAGATGAACACATAACCAAATATGATAATCAATTAAAACGAAATCAATTCAAAACAATAATACTCATGTTCTTGGCTTTAACACTTGAAAGGGTATTTCTAGCCACTCATAGTCCTAATCGATATCCAAATATTTGTATGAATGATTAGAACCATAAATAAACTAAAAAGAAAGAATATATAACCTAAAAAGAAGTTGTGGAAGTCTCCAATGTTGTTCCAATAGATATAGGGTGTTCCAAGATTCTCCAAGATGTTTAAAACAGAATTTAAGACGTCATATTTATAGTAGACAAGTCATAAACCGACATGGATTAGGTTTCTATGCTATGTTGTTTCACCTGGGTATAATTTTCCCAATTTTGGTGCTTACCACATTACGGTGGTATGCTAATATATATAGGATTGTGAAGCAGTGGAATCACATTGAGATTGTGGTTGGGACAGTGACGATATGGCTTTTTACTACGACACGGTGCCTCTTTCACCATTATTAGGACCACTACGCGGTCGTGGGTTACAATTAGGCCCCTTATGAACCATTTGGGGTTTATCACACAACTATTGGACAATAATATAGTACACAGGCGCCCTGGACATTCAAGGTCTCCAAATTACGCCAACTATATTATTGTGCTTTTGTTGATCCATTTCAAGCCTTTTTGAGTTGTTTCCACTTGATATGAAGCTTGGTTATCCTTAATATATAATCATAATCTATTCATTAAAAATACTATAGCATTAAACACAAAAATTAGAGCTCAAAACAACCAAACATCCAAGACCGTGAAATAGAAACACAAGCTAAGCATAGGCTAATTCACTTTGATCTTAAGCTTATTGTTTTGAACCTTGGCTTGATCCAATTGACCCTTGAAGATTATTAAAAATTTGTTTCACATATACATACACAATAACAACCTTAGGAACTTATTAAAGATGTTATAACCCAATACGATGGACAAGACAATCACCTAGCTCAAGCTAGTTATACTAGTTTTCTTGGTTGACTTCTAAATGATCAATTTGAGTCAAAACTCTTGTAGAAACACCATTAAATGTTGTAAAAATATACATCGACACTTATATGAACATTTATCTCATTATCAACATATTAAGCACATAAATCATCCTCACAGCAAGGCTAAATTGGCTAGAATAGTAACGCTAGAATGCATAAATACACCCAACATCAGTAGATCCATCAAAGAGATCCATGCTACTCCTATTGTGGTTTCAATATACAATTCAAAACATGGGTCCCATTTGAGGGTTCTCATTTGCCAGTGCATATCCTTTGCCTTAATATAGAATGCTGCAACTGATAAAAGTTGCACATAGTCATCCAATCCATCTAATCGAATAATTATATATCTTACATAGAGTACACCAATCGTACACTCTCTTTTTATTCCACATTGAACTGGTATATATTTTCTTAATTCATGTATATTAGGTTTTCCATAAGAGAATTTACCAATGATTGCATACTGTAAATTCTCTTATAATACCATTTTTCTCACCTCGGTAGATTTTCATGTGATACTTGGTTCTCCATGCACCATTATGAATGGTTTTGACTGTACTTTGATATTCTCATAAACTTACTCATTACGCTTAAGTAGGCCTGTATATGATCACTCTTTTTTTATTTTTTGGTATATTGACTCCCGTGTGAGGTACTAGTTCCTCCAGTGAATTAACTCTACCAAAAGTGGATGCCATATTCATCGAAGTTAATTTAAATGGTAAGGGTTTGCATGTGGTGGCTTAGAGTCTAGATGGGGAGATAGAGAGCTGAAAATGTATGATCAACTTGTAGGAAATCTATTGGTGAAATAATATGAAGAGAAATATGACAAATTTTTTTACTTAGTGTATGGTTTGTCAACAAATCAACGTCAAACATTTGAGACATGGTGGCATATCTTAAGAGATAGAGTTGCCTATATGGAAGTAAAAGATGATTAATATGGATTTTATTATAGGACATCCACCATCTCACAATCGGTATAACTCTATTTGGTCCATTGTGGATTGGATGACTAAGTCTGCTCATTTCTTACCTATAAGGACTAACTATTATGGAGAGTATTATGTTAAGTTGTTTATTTAGAAGATAGTTAAGTTGCAGGATACAACAGTGTCGATCATTCCAAACTAAGGTACACAATTTTCATCTTATTTTTGGCATTTGTTTAAAAAAGGTTTGGGTACTCAGGTAAACCTTTGCACCAATTTCCACCCTCAAATGGATGGATAAGTAAAATACACTATTCCAACCTTGGAGGATATTCTAAGGGACTGTGTGATTGATTTTAAAGGCAGTTAGATTTGACCATTTGCCTCTTATCGAGTGTGTTTACAATAACAATTATCATTCTTGCATTCAAATGGCTATTTTCTAGGATCTTTATGGTAAGAGGTATAGGTATCCTATTGGATTGTTTGAGGTGCGTGAGACTAGGTTTTTTAGTATTGAATTGGTTTAACAAGTCATCGAGAAGGTTAAAGTGATTAGAGAAAGACTTAAGATTTCTTAGAGTTTCCAAAAGTCTTATGCAGATGTGAGGCAAAGGAATTTGGTGTTTGAAGTAAATGATTGGGTGTTCTTAAAAGTATTTCCTACGAAAAGAGTCATGAGGTTTGGGAAGAAGGGTAAGATCAATCCCCATTACATAGGCTTGTATCATATTTTGAGGTGGATTAGGAATTTCTCTTATGAGTTAGATTTGACTACGAGTTTGACTTTGATTCATCCCTTATTTTATGTGTCCATGCTAAAAAAGTGTATGGGTAAAACTTCTTTGATAGTGACTATTGAGGATGTTGGTGTCACAAACTCGTTGTCTTATAAGGAGGTCCCGGTGAAGATATTGGATAGGAAAGTTCCTAGATTGAGAACCAAGGATGTAGTTTCAACAAAGGCTGTTTGGAGAAATCAAATGGTGGAAGAAGCTACATGGGAACCTCAAGAAGATATGAAATCCAAGTATCTGTTCTTGTTCCTAGGTTGGATAAAATTGATTAAGGTGTAGGTTTAGTTTCCCTCTTGTCACATTTCAAATTTGTTATTTGATTCTGGTGTACTCTTGTTGTTATTATGCTAAACATGTCCTAACTCATCATTGGGGGATGAATGATCATAAGGAGGGATACCTCATAGAATTTCTATCTTTTTTTTTAACCCTCTCACATAAGTAATGTCAATTTCTTACTTGAATTATGCTTAGGGATGTTAAAAGGGTGTGTTAGGGAAGTTTCAGAATTTTTGGTAGGGGTTTGGAGACATTTTGGTACGCTGAGATAGTAAGCCTCTGTGATAGTGGCATGTCATGGAGGATAACCTCCACGATAGCAACGTAGCACAGAGGCTAACCTCCGCATATTGGTGTGCCATACTGCTGTGTTAAAAATGTCCAATTTTTGTTTTATTTACATAGGGTGAGGGGCTTTTGGTATTTTTACCCTTTGTATGACTTATAAATACAAAAGTGACCCTTTTTCTTTACTTTTCAAATATCAAAATTATTCTTTTTCCTCTCTAACTCAAAA
Source organism: Capsicum annuum (assembly GCF_002878395.1). Lineage (NCBI taxonomy): Eukaryota > Viridiplantae > Streptophyta > Magnoliopsida > Solanales > Solanaceae > Capsicum > Capsicum annuum. The sequence continues at coordinate 146,115 of NW_025834382.1, forward strand.
TCCAAGAAAGGTAAGGGTTTTTACAATGAATTCACTGTTCATGCTCAAAACTCCTAATTCTCTTCAAATTATTCTATATTTCAGGCATGTTTCACTTTCCCTAGCTAAAATTTTACATTATGGCATTTAATTATTGAATATTCATACGATTTAAATTATGGGTTTGAAATTAGGTTGAGGGATTTTGATTAGGTTTACTTGAATTACTTATCCTATATTTTTCAATGGATTATTAATACTTTAATTGATGGTTTTGGGACTAAATTGATGCATTGGTTTAATGGTTGAAATGCGGGACATGGATTTTCCTAAATTGATAGAATTTTTATTTGACAATGGCATTAACCTCAACCCACTTTGTAAATTTAATTTTGAATGTGGATATTTGCATGGTTTAACCTGTCTTTTGAATCCATTAGATTAAAGGATAAATGGATAAATATGAATTTGGATGGCCTTGGTAGCCATGGATTGGACTTTAAATGGAACCTGGGAGTCAGTTTAGTTATATGTATTGGTTTGGCATAGTTATATTATCTTACAAGATTATTGGTATGGTGATACCATGTTGGTAAAATTCCTTGAATAAATTACTCCTGCATTATTAGTTGGTTTATGTGTAACTATTTTAATTTGGGCTTAATGGGAATTGTGTAGCTCACCGTGAAGATGTAGGTCTTGGGGGATCATCACTGGAAACCACATTTCCCAGCATTGGGGGTCCACGTGACTGTGTGCTTGGATCATACATTATATAGATTTTGGTAGGGCTACAGCCTTAATGTCTGTACCCTTTTGTCACTTTATGCGGCCAAACCGTACCGTAAGGGGAGTTAGACTCATATAGCCTATGGGTTCCTTTAGGACGGAACTTTAAAATCTCATGTTCATAACCCTTGTCCCTATACCAATATCCTATATATATGTATATGATGTGGTGCATATGGTTTATGACTGGACTATGGTAATTGCATTATGTTATCCTTATCCCCGAGTTACATTCTGGTGCTCTCCCCACTGACCATCCCTGGATGTTGCATCATTTCATGATGTAGGGTCATAGGGATTTTATGTTGCTCTTGTGCAATATTAGGTGGTTGAGTACTCCTATAGATCTATAGAGAAGTGTTGAGCCTCCATCCTTTGGAGGGATATGTCATTTCCCTTGATTCTTTATTTCCCTAGTACTCTAGATTCTTTTTGTTCATAGTAAGGGGCATGTCTTGACTTAGTTGGCATTCTAATTTTAGAAGCTTTTGTGGACAAGCGTGGGTTAATTGTTTGTTTGAATTTTGTAGAACTGTCATTTAGTTTAGCTATCTTTCTTTTTTCTATGTTAGTTGGTTACCATCGTTCATTATTATTGTGCTTATTGAGGTAAACTAAGGTTGTGGTCTCTGGCGCATGGTAGGTTTGAGATTACCTATCATGGCCAGGCTCATGTTCGTGTCGTGACATATACCTCTTTAGCGGTCTTCCTAATGCAACTAGCCTTCATCTCCCACATACTATCCATATCCCCTGTACTCTCCCAAGACCTTATGTCATCAGCTTCTCCTCTATTTCTAAAGAACTTGCCAAAGTTAAGCTACCTCACTTAATCGTGGGCCGGTCCTTCACACCCATCTTCTTTATGCTAATTTTGATTACCAAGTCCATCACCACATATCATGTTGGGTCAAAATATTCTCACTAGGTATTACTTTATAGTCTGGACATAATGCTATATCAGCCTTCTTAAGAATCAAAAACTCTATCTAGGTCTTGGTCACCGAACTACAAAAGGTAATAAGGTGCTCCTCCTTCTTTGTGAAGCTTGAATTCACTATCCACAACCCAAATGCATAAGAAAAATCCAAAACTGAAGCTTTCCCTTCATTCTGTTCCCAAAAACCAAAACTGTCATACACATCATCCTAACCTCTTGATAAAGACCCAATATGCCCATTGAAATTTTCTCCAACCAACTTATCTAAAACCTTCCAAAAGATCTTCTTTCCATCCTCATCCAATCCTGCTTGCGGAGCGTAGACACTAATAACATTCAACGTAGACCCTACAATGACCAACTTAATTTATATCAACATATAATTAAACTTCTTAGCCTCTAATATCTACCCCTAAGATCTTCATATACTAAGATACCTACCCTATTCTTTTGCCTCACTCTACCCAAGTACCATAACTTATACCTATCCACATCCCTCACCTTAGACCTTACCCATTTGGTTTCTTGGACACAGGCTATACTAATCGTCCTCTTCCTATGAATCTTCACGGGCTGTATGGACTTGCCTTAAAGAGAAGAGTCCATATGTTTTAAGACCCAACTATCAACGTGGATTCTATCTTATCCCACCAAACCCTACTACTCAAACCTAAACCCGACCCTAACCTATCGCCAGACCTAGACCCCTCCCTCACCCTTATCCATAGTATATACCTCAACACCAACCCGGCCTATGACATGACCCTAGTCTACCATTGACCATCATAACCACTACTCAATAAGAGAAGAGAAGAAAAAAAGGCGACCATATAGGTAAGGCTAAAAAATAGATAAAGCTACAAAGACACAATGGTAATAATGAGTAAAATCTATAGGGAGGAATTAAGAATCAACCACGTATGCCAAAAACTAATAAAACCAATATACTATAAAGAAAGTTTTGATTAACAACAATCAATAAGACTAACTACTACCTACAAGTAAAGAGAAAGTAACACCCCACTATAAATAGATATGTTAGTCTCAACTAAATCCTATTAAGTAAGAGGGAAACAAGAAACATTAATCCCACAAGAAAAGTCAAGATAATCAGACAAGAAACCAACAGAGAAAGGACTAAAATAGTCAGGCAACCTAGACCAAATAAACTAGAGAAGATGAAATCAGTGCACCTAATTCGGGGATAAGATGAAGTGAGGATGTTTTCTTGATCGGTTCATCAGATTCAGGAAAGTTGGTGGAGAAATTGGTCATTGGAATTTTACTGCCGTCACCTTTACCTACTACTGATATATTTTCTGAACGTGATTGCCATAAAATGTACTGATCATTAGAAAATGTACTGGTCGGTGGAGAATGCATTATAACTTTGTATTTTGTTGGATCTATTCCTTATTTTTTGTGTCTTGTTATTCTTATTTTGGATATTATGTTTTAGAAATTATTATGACCTACAATGTGAGTTACAGTATGGGAACATTTTTGTATACTGGTGGAGGCATGCTCATAGTATTCATAGTATTCTTTACTTTATTATTTTTCTGCTTTGATCAATTGGCCTATTTTATCCCTTTTCGATTTGAAGGGTTTGATTATTTTGAATTTTAAACTATTTTAAAACTTTAGAAATTTTTTTGAAAATATTTTAGAATATAAAGAATCGCCACTTGATTTTTATAAGGTAATTCTGAGAGAGAATCTTGCAAGTCAACATAGACTCCTGGTAGTGGACTTGGTTTTTAAGAAGGGAAAGATGAGGTGAGGTGGGAAAGGTCAGCCTAGGGTTAGGTGGGGCAGTCTGACTCAAGTTAGTGCTTTAGAGATAGGGGCAAAGTTGGAGGGGATAGGGGTGTGGGAGTGTAGGTGGGACATGGAAAATATGTGGGATAGGGATGTTGGTTGCATTAAGGAGTTGGTTAGAGATGTGTTGGGGGTTTCGAGGGGCTGGTTTGGCCGGTATCAAGGGAATTAGTGATAGAATGAAGATGTTAAGAAGAAGGTGGAGAGAAAAAAGGCAGCTTACGCTAAGTTGGTTGAGAGTAAGGATAATAAAGAGAAGCGGGTGAGCAGGGAGAAGTACAAGTTAGCTAAAAAGAAGGCTAAGTTAGCAGTCACAGCTGCTAAGATAACAACTTTTGAGAGTTTGTATAAGGGGTTAGAGGAGAAAGGCGGGGAGAAGAGGTTGTTTAGGCTTACCAATATTAGAAAGCAGAAGGGTCGTGAGCTGAACCAGGTGTAGTGCATTAAGGGAGAGGATGAAAGAGTTTTGGCGAAAGACAACCTCATTAAGAAAAAATGGCAGTCGTATTTTTATAAGCTCTTGAATGATGAAGGGGACAGGGGTGTTGTGTTAGGGGACCAACTTGTTTAACAATATTTTCAAGGCAGTAAAGACGCCTGAGGCATGGAGATGGAGTGTGATGATTCCTTTATTTAAAAACAAGAGTGACATTTAGAGTTGCAATAACTACCGGGGTATTAAGTTATTGAGTCACACGATGAAGATTTGAGAGAGGGTGGTGGAGCTGAGGTTGAGGAAAATTGTTTCTATTTTGGAGAATCAATTTGGTTTTATGTCTAGTCGCTCCATGATTGAGGTGATTCACCTTATGCGTAGACTGGTAGAGCAGTATAGAGAGGGAAAGAGGGACCTTCACATGATGTTTATCAACTTAGAAAAGGCATACAACAAAGTCCCTAGGGAGGTGTTTTGGAGATGCTTAGAGGTGAGGGGGTCTTGTTGGCATAGTGTAGAGTAATTAAAGACATGTACGAGGGTGCGAAGATGCGGGTTAGGATAGTGGGAGGAGATTCTGAGCATTTTTTTATCTTGACAGGGTTGCATCAGGGATCAACTCTTAGTCCATTTTTATTCACTTTGGTGATGGATGTGTTGACACAGAATATATAGGGCGAAGTGCCTTGGTGTATACATTTTGCGGATGATATAGTTTTTATTAATGAGTTGGAAAAATGAGTTAATGATAAGCTGGAGGTTTGGAGACAAACCCTGGAGTCTAAAGGTTTCAGGTTGAGTAGGAACAAGACAGAGTACTTGGAGTGCAAGTTTAGTGACTCGAGGCAAGAAAAGGAGGTGGTAGTGAATTTGGATTCTCAAGAGATTTGCAAGAGGGATAGTTTTAAGTATCTCAGGTCTACAATTCAGGGAAATGGAGAGATAGATGAGGATGTCTCTTAGTGTATTGGGGCAGGTTGGATGAAATAGAGGTTTGCTTTGGGAATTTTATGCGATAAAAAGGTTCCACCTAAGCTGAAAGGCAAATTCTATAGAGTTGCAGTCCGTCCTGCTATGTTGTATAGAGTGGAGTGTAAGCCAGTTAAGAATTCTCATATCCAAAATTTAATGGTGGTAGAAATGAGAATGTTGCGCTAGATGTGTGGATTCATGAGGGCTGACAGGGTTAGAAATGAAATTATTTGAGAGAAGGTGGGAGTGGTGTCAGTGGAGGATAAAATACAGGAAGTGAGGTTGACATGGTTTGGTCATGTGATGATAAGGGGCATAGATGTCCCAGTTCGTAGGTGTGAGAGATTGGCCTTGGATGGAGAGAAGCGATTAGACGTGACATAGAGCTGTTGCAGTTGACTGAGGACATGACCTTGGATAGGAAGGTATGGAGGAAAAGTATTAGGATAGAGGGATAAGAGTGTGGATGAGTCGTAGTCTGTAATTAGGTGAATTTTTGGTGTCCTTGGTTTGGTATTGTAATTTTTGGTGGATGTCGTACCTGTGTTATTTTATCCTGTTCTATGCCTTGCATGCTTCTGTATACCGCCTCTTATCTTGAGCTGAGGGTCTATCAGAAACAACCTCTCTACCTCTTCTGGGGTAGTGGTATGGACTGCGTACACTCTACCCTCCTCACTCCCCACTATGTGGGAATATACTGGATTTGTTGTTGTTGTTGTTGTTGTTGTTGTTGCCATTTGATTTTTATAGAAATATCAAGAAAATTTAAGAAAAATTCAAAGAATTAAAACTAGAAATAAATCTTTGAATTACGAAAAACTAAGTAAAGGTTTTAATTAATGCCCAAAGAAGGTTTTTAAGGCACTTGAAAACATCCATTAAAAAATGGCTTACCAAAATAATATTTAGCTAACTTAAAATAGTGGCTAATTTTTGCAAAGACTTCATTTTGTCAAAATATTAACTTTAATTCAAGAGATTATTTTATTTATTTATTTATTTTAATAAATATTATTATTTCACTCAAATATAAGTAGTCCATCCGTAGTTAAGAAAAAAATGACACGAAAGTGAAATTAAATCAAAACTTTATTTCATTTTTTTTACCCAACTTAAAAAATAATTTGTAGTTATTTCAAAGAAAAATTCATTTTTTGATATTGATTTTTGAAGATAATATATCTTAAAAAAATAAAAGTGCTTGAATCGAAATAAGTAAGAATCACTTAATCAATTATGGAAAAATTAACCTCTCTTTTTTTTTAAAGAAGAAACCAAGTCGAGAAAAACTATTTCTTTTTATGTTTAAGAAAGATCTCTTTAGATTAGATGAGACTAATTGACAAATGAACAAACGAATATCATTTTAATGCAAAAATACTTGTTTTCAAGAAGATTAACTGAAAGTTCATTTTTATTCACTTTTTAAAAAAGGTAATTATATAACAAAATTTAAATATGTAAAGAAATAAAAAATAAAGATAAAACAAAAATGGTAACACCTCGAATAATTCATCTAGAATAATTACTTAAATGTTGAGTTAATACTAACAATTCAAATGCATTAATACAAATAATTCAAATGCATTACAAATAAAGGAAACGGTTAAAATTAGACCCCCTTTTTAACCCATAAGTTGCTGTCCAGACTTTGGACTTGAGTTTTCATGGATTTGGTCAATTTTCGTTCTTGTATATCAACTGTATATCTTAACTCTTTATCCTTGCATTTTTTTGTATGTATATACACTGTATTTCAGTGTATAAGGACCTGTATACTTGTTCCTAGTTTTGTTATGGATCTTATATTAACATATATCAACCACCTTTGAACTATAAATCCCGTATATGTCGTATACAATGTTTACCAGTACTTGTTTATTGCATATTAATTCATTTTAACTAGAAAGATTGGGCTTTGCAGAAGGGAGTCAAGGATTGGAGTCTAGTGTACTCTGTGAGGGAGTTTCATGCAATGAAAAAAAAGGAAAGGATTAGAAGAAGATCCATATTAACATGTGGGAAAAACAATCCAAAGTAGGAATTTTAACTTAACTTAAGCGAGAAGATACTATCAAATAATCATATTCAAATATAAGTGAAATCAAGGAAGTAAATTTACAATTTTAAGAGGAAAGAAAGTCAACTTAGACAAATCTGGCCTATGGAATAGATTTCTTGGTTAAGTTTATCAAGAAATACATTATCCATATTTTATCTAGCTTAGGGCTTAACCTTTGTTAAGAAAATAGAAATCTCTAATTAGATTGCTGTGATGAGTATGCAAATTTATTATTAAGACTAAACAAAGTTCAAGTGCTATAAAAAAAATGAAAAGGACCACACCAAGTGAGTGATTTGTTCGAATTTCAACAATATACACTCAACACACTCAAACACCAAAATAATTCAACACACAAACCTTATTTCATCATGTTAGAGTTGAGAAATCTCAAACCACAGAACATCTTCTCAAAAATCCAACTTAATTTAGAAATAAAATACATAAAATTATTTCAAATCATTTTCATACGAAGGACTCTAATTTCTTAGTCTCAAATCTTCACTTACATCAAAGTCAATACAAGACCAATCCCATACCAACAGGAAAACATTGTCTTCTCAAAAAATAGATACGGAAGGTAAAGTCTTTGCACATGTTCCATTACCAAGCCCATCTCACAACAACAAAAATAATTAAACATCAATAAAATATTACACTGAAACTTTTAAAAATGGAGAAGAAGGACTACACAGAGATGAGGTTTTTACCCTTTTTTGGAGCAGTGACTGCGACTACGAGCTTAAAATGAAGAAGTTTTCACCACCTAGACTCCACTCTGACCGATAGAGTTCAAATGAGGTCGTTGAATTTTGATATTTGGAGTCTTCTACAAGTTTTAGTTACGTAAGATTAAAAGCGTTCCCTATAGTATCTTTAATTTTTTTCTCAAAATCCTCTCTCCTAGTCTCTATCCCTCACTATCTATTTATAAAGGAAATTAGGGAGAGGGGGAGGTTGAATTAATGTTTCAAATCTAAAAAAAATGGATTTCAAATCTGAATTTTGAAATTATTTCATGAAAATTATGGAATCCACATTAAGAGAAAACCATTAATAGCCGTTGTACTCGAAAATAAATGGAGAGATATGGAGAAATAGTCATTGCCTCTATTATTAAAAAAGAAGAGTTAATTTTTTCCCCAAAATGGTAAGCATAGACGGAAGATGATTAAAGAATCTGATTTTTAGCCATAGTAATTATACAAAGAGGGTAAAATGGTAAATAGGGGATAGAGCTTTTGAAACAACCTTGTTTATTGACCTTAGAAAATTTTATGAAATTCTGATATCTAGACCCAATACAACTCATGGGTATGAGACGTATATTAGGGTACAGATGGTATAGTTCGATCATATACTAACCAATGTTGGTTGGTGGAATGGATTTTGGTTACTACAATGGATACGACTTAGGGGTATGACTTATGGATTTTGGTTCCTTGGTCATGCGGCTACCTGCACTAAGGCCCTTTCAGCAGAGGAAGATGAACCATATAGTCAGTGGATGGTTTAGGAAGGCAAAGCTACACAACCAAGGTAAATGTTTTAAAGACATCTAAACTCGGTCCTTTTTTCCCAGTATTGTTATATATATGTGTGTGTGTGTGTGTGTGTGTTTGGTTATGTGCATATGGATGATTTTACTTGGTTTATAAATGGCATTATTTGATCCTTACCCTAAGATCATGCTAGCAGTTACTCGCTAACCCTGTCTATTGGTGGCTGTATACCCACGATATACAGGAACCAACCATTCTACTCCTCCTTCATAGTGATTGACTCGGGATTAATATTTGAATTAAAGTAGTGAGCTTTTATCCTTTTGGAAGGCATTATTTTATGTTATGGATATTTCTAGACATTTTTAGATTTATTTTGGATATTGGTTTTGCTATAGTTGGGGGCATGTCCCCACTAAATTTCATTACTCTTCTGGTTAGAGGCTTTGTTGTACTTCTATGGGTTAGAATGAGCGGTATCGGTATAGGTGTTAGCTTGGCATTGGAATAGGCTGGGTGGTTGGCATCATCGAACATAATTTCTCACTGTTCTACCATATTTTATTTTGGGATTGATTATATTATGTTTTGGAACGTCTTTGGTTATGGCCTGGTTTATAGCCTTATTTGGGGTGGTTGGATTATGGTTATGGGATAATTGGACTCGATTGGGTTTATCATTGTTGTGATCTATTCCTAAGGTCTTTGTGTGAGATATTATACTATTATGTTTCATGCTCGGAATTCAAACAACTCAGGGTAGGTGAGTGGAGGTTGGGGTGGGTAACGGGGGTGGTCTCCAGTCTTTATCGGACTTAGGATGCCCATTACTACAAGGCCCAGGGTTGGTCATGCAAAGTTGGTATCAAAACCTAGGTTCATGGTCAATTAGGAGTCCATAAAGTTAGGTAGAGTAGAGTCTCTTTTAGGGGTGTGTCACACGCCACACTCATAAGGGAGGAGATACAAGGCATTTAGAAATTTTTCACTTTCTTGGTATTCTATTTTCAAGATTCGAGTCTTCGTCCTGGAATCTTCTCTAATCCTTGTTTTTTCGTCTTTCAGATTATGCCTCATAGATCTAGGGCACAAAGAAATTCTTCTGTCCCATCTGGGGGTAATGTTGAAGAGATGTATCCTACTTCTGGAGTTTATCTTCAATCTCACGGTCCTATCTGTGATAATAATGGAGTTCCACTAGTTTCTACTAGCCCTACTCAAGGGGGGGTGACTAATCTAGAATTCCATCAGACTATTCATGCTATTGCAAAATTAGTTACGGCTTAGGCAGAGTGAGATATGTTTGGTGCTTTATTTTCTAAGGCCACAAGGGTTGTACAATTTATGAAAATAGGTCTTCCTACTTTTTATGGAGTGAAGGTGGAGGAGGATCCATAGGGCTTCTTGGATGATATAGAAAGATATTTAAGGTAATGCGGACCACTATTGTGATGGGGGTAAACTTTGCAGCTTATCAGCTCAAGGATGTTACATATCAGTAGTATAAAAAGTAGGATAGGGATAAAAGAGATGTTGAGGAGTCATCTTTATAGGATTCCTTCTCTGGTGCTTTTCTGGATCATTTATTTCCCCAAAAGTTGAGGGAAACAAAGATGGAGGTGTTTGTGAACCTCAAGCAGAGGAGAAAGCCTATCAAGGAATATGTCTTGAAGTTTCCCTAATTGTCAAAGTATGCTCCTGATTTTGTCATTAACATACGGGCTAGAATAAGGAAATTCACTTCCGGGTTGAATTAGGATCTAATTTTAGAGAGAAAAAATGCCTTGCTGATTAAGGATATGGACATTTTTAGGTTGACTGTTCATATGCAGGAAGTGGAGGATGAAAAAAGAAGTGGGCGTAGTGTGGGGAAAGGTAAGATAAGAAGATCAGGTTTTCTGATCAGGGGTGTACTTTGTTTCAGGGTGGTCGAGATGGTGGCAAGTGGAAGAAAAAGTAGGGGATTTCTTATTCTTACTCTTCTGCTACTGCTCCTTACCAGTCGGGCAACAAGCGTCATCATGGTGGTAACAATTTGCAGTCATAGGGTAAGCAATCTTAGCCAAGTGGAGGCCAGTTAGTTTTTTCATTCCCTCTTTGTCTGTTCTATGGTCATCCTCATTGGGGTTATTGCGATGAAGGAAAGGATAAATACTTCAAGTGTGGCTAGAAAAGCCATCGACTTAGGGATTATCTGATTAATAAGGTTGCTACGGGGGCAAATAAGATTCCTGTGGCTTCATCTTCTTCTCCTACATACGGTGGTGTGGCCTCTGCTTCTATTACTACTCCTGGTTCTAATGTTGACACTACTAGAAATTGGTCCTATGTTAACAGACTTTTTAGTGATGGTTGCAAGTTCGTCGCTATATGTTTATTCTATAGCAATGCTTTTAACTATTGCCAAAAATAATAATTCTATTAGCACTATGACCGTCAGTATTGTAAATAAACCATTGCAATACATGTATATATAGAAACCCTTTCTTAAACTGTCGCCGTAAAATCATCTATGGCAACACTTAATGGGAAAAAAAATCATCTATTGCATCACTTATTAATTCTCTCAACAATAATTCACATAAGTCCGCCAAAACAAAATTGTTTCTTTTTTCTCAAATAAAAAATATCGATAAACCAAAACCGATTTCTCTTTCTTAATAGAAACTTTCTCTTTCTCTTTCTTTTTCTTTCTTAAGTTAACCAAAACCCATTTCTCTTTCTCGATAGCTGCTCCATGAAAAGGATGTTGCAAAATATTTTCTTAGGTTTCTCTTTCATAGTTGCTACATGACCCGTTTCTTAGATTCCAAAACCAAATTGCAAATCTCAATAGTAGGTTTCACTGAGATTCATTTTGAAGGAGAGTGAAAAATGATCTATTTCTTAGTTTGGACCTTTTACTTTTGCAACTTTGGCTTGCTAATCAAATTTAAAGAGGAAGGTGAAGAAAAGTAAAATAACAAGGCAAAACTATTACTTCTTTGCATAAGGGGTTATGAATCTGTAACAAATCTCAGCAAACATGTTTCTTAATATGTAAATTTTGTATTTTCTTGTGGCTTACACTTTCTTTTTTGTCAATTAAATCCTGGTTTGAATTTCTGCTGTGAAATTTGGGCTCGAAAACTCAAAACATTAAAAGGATCCATTTCTCAAATTCGAGTTCTTAACTGTAGTATTAGTGTCAAAATAGCACCTGGGAGTAGATAAATTTAAAATCCATTTCTTAGGTAAATCAAAAATCTAGTATTGCATATTTCTTAGGTAAATTGAAAACCCTTTGTCAGATAATTGGTTTTCAAATCATCTATGAAGAAAGCATTACTGAGGAGGGAAAATTGATTTTTGAAGCGTCCCTGACAGAGAAATTGAATTTTGGGGGTGAATTTGGTGAGGAGAAGGAAATTGGAAATCAATTGAAGAAGAAGCTCATTAAGGAAAGTGAAGGTTGGGATACCCCATAAGTTGGTGATGAAGACGATTGAAGGTAATTGATTTGTATATTATTATTGGTATTATTATTTAAACTACCAACAAATCTGAGCTTTGTTTATGTTTATTTGTTTTTTTTGCTCACAATGGTATATGGATTACTGTCCTTTTCGTAAAATAAATGTCACTTTTTTGTCACAATCCGAGCTGGGGCCCTATATATAATGAGCATCCCAAACCATGAAGGCCTGGGGGCTCTCCTAAATCTAGTAATCATGCATAATATTCATATAATATAAGAAAATTTGCGGAAAACAATAAAAGACAAAACTATGGTCAATCTCATAAACTTGAATAATTTGAAAAGGGAAATTCTGAATATTCTAAACATGTGACAACCGTCTGCGAAATCTCTAACATTTAATAACCATCTTAAGTCCAAAACAAAACTGGGACAAGGCCCCCAATAGACCATAAAAAAAAAAAGAAACAATGAAATCTGAAAATCCGGCCTTCCGGATTAGAGAAGGCTAGCCAACTACAACTTCTGACAAGTCAATCTATTGTTTAACGGGACCCCAGGACTGTGTCTTAGAATCCTGAAATATAGGGGGTCAATACAGATGTACTAGTACGTAGAGCAATCCAAAACAATGTTTTTATATAAATAAAATAGTTGAGAGCAAGTTGTAAAACATCATGCATGATATGGTTCAAAACACATGGGCACTTCTTTGATAATAATAAAACATTCTTGTGAATGCAGTTTTTGATCTTTGTATTACTTCTGAGTTAGGTGGCACACCCTTACAAATATGATATTCCACGGGCTATATGGAATCCGCCATTGACCTGGGGAAAAACCCCAAATCCAAGTTTGCCGCAAGGGTTGGAGTGTCTGAGTCCGATACTCCATAGGGCTCTAGGACAGCGTAAAATCCCTCTAGGGGATTAAATAACCTGTATAGGTAAAACACGGTTTCAGAAAATGAGTAGTCTGAACTGGTGCCTCATTCGGGGAACCACGTAACATATATTTATGCCAATTTTTAACCATTTCTAAAGATACATCATTCTTTCATTAAAACATAATTTAGACCACCTAAACATGCAAATATGATAAGAGATTCATGTTTCGAAACACAAGTCAAAACTACGCAAAGATTCTCATTCTTTCATCAAACATGTGGTGGTCATGTATTTTTTTTACTAACCATGCAACTTTTTCATTATATATATATATATTCAACATTTATCAACATGAACAACCCTCTCTTTTAAATTCAAAATTATATTTAAGTCATAATATTTCAGGTAATGCGGACCACTATTGTGACGGGGGTAAACTTTGCAGCTTATCAGCTCAAGGATGTTGCATATCAGTGGTATAAAAAGTGTGATAGGGATAAAGGAGATGTTGAGGAGTCATCTTTATAGGATTCCTTCTCTGGTGCTTTTCTGGATCATTTATTTCCCCAAAAGTTGAGGGAAACCAAGATGGAGGTGTTTGTGAACCTCAAGCAGAGGAGAAAGCCTATCAAGGAATATGTCTTAAAGTTTCCCTAATTGTCAAAGTATGCTCCTGATTTTGTCACTAACATGCAGGCTAAAATAAGAAAATTAACTTTTAGATTGAATTAGGATCTAATTTTAGAGAGAAATAATGCCTTACTGATCAAGGATATGGACATTTTTAGCTTGACTGTTCATATGAAGCAAGTGGAGGATGAAAAAAAAAGCGGGTGTAGTGTGGGGATAGGCAAGATAAGAAGATCAGGTTTTCTGATCAGGGGTGTACTTTGTCTCAGGGTGGTCGAGATGGTGGCAAGTGGAAGAAAAAGTAGGGGATTTCTTATTCCTACTCTTCTGCTAGTGCTCCTTACCAGTCGGGCGACAAGCATCATCATGGTGGTAACAATTTCCAATCATAGGGTGCGCAATCTAAGCCAAGTAGAGGCCAATTAGTTTTTTCATTCCCTCTTTGTCTGTTCTATGGTCATCCTCATTGGTGTTATTGCGATGAAGGAAAGGACAAATGCTTCAAGTGTGGCTAGGAAAGCCATCGACTTAGGGATTATCTGATTAATAAGGTTGCTACGGGGGCAAATAGAATTCCCATGGCTTTATCTTCTTCTCCTACATCTGGTGGTGTGGCCTCTGCTTCTGTTACTACTCCTGGTTCTAATGTTGACAGTACCAGAAATTGGTCCTATGTCAACAGAATTTTAGTGATGGTTGCAAGTTCGTTGCTATATATATATTCTATAACAATACTTTTAACTGTTGCCAAAAATAATAGTTCTATTAGAACTATGACCGTCAGTATTGAAAATAAACCGTTGCAATAGATGTATATATAGAAACTCTTTCTTAAACAGTCGTCATAAAATCATCTATGGCAACACTTAATGGGAAAAAAATCATCTATTGCATCACTTATTAATTCTCTCAACAATAATTCACATAAGTCCGCCAAAACAAAACTATTTATTTTTTCTCAAACAAAAAATATCGATAAACCAAAACCGATTTCTCTTTCTTAATAGAAACTTTCTCTTTCTCTTTCTTTTTCTTTCTTAAGTTAACCAAAACCCATTTCTCTTTCTCGATAGCTGCTCCATGAAAAGGATGTTGTAAAATATTTTTTTAGGTTTCTCTTTCATAGTTGCTACATCATCCATTTCTCAGATTCCAAAACCAAATTGCAAATCTCCATAGCAGGTTTCACCGAGATTCATTTTGAAGGAGAGTGAAAAATGATCTATTTCTTAGTTTGGACCTTTTTCTTTTGCAACTTTGGCTTGCTAATCAAATTTAAAGAGGAAGGTGAAGAAAAGTAAAATAACAAGGCAAAGCTATTACTTCTTTGCATAAGGGGTTATGAAGCTGTAACAAATCTCAGCAAACATGTTTCTTAATATGTAAATTTCGTATTTTCTTGTGGCTTACACTTTCCTTTTTGTCAATTAAATCCTGGTTCGAATTCAGGAGTCAAATTTAGGCTCGAAAACTCAAAACATTAAAAGGATCCATTTCTCAAATTCGAGTTCTTAACTGTAGTGTTAGCATCAAAATAGCACCTGGGAATAGATAAATTTAAAATCCATTTATTAGGTAAATCAAAAATCTAGTATTGTAGATTTCTTAGGTAAATTGAAAACCCTTTGTCAGATAATTGGTTTTCAAATCATCTATGAAGAAAGCATTACTCAGGATGGAAAATTGATTTTTGAAGCTTCCGTGACAGAGAAATTGAATTTTGGGGGTCAATTTGGTGAGGAGAAGGAAATTGGAAATCGATTGAAGAAAAAGCTCATTAAGGAAAGTGAAGGTTGGGATACCCCATAAGTTGGTGATGAAGATGATTGAAGGTTATTAATTTGTATATTATTATTGGTATTATTATTTAAACTACCAACAAATCTGAGCTTTGTTTATGTTTATTTATTTTTTTTGCCCACAATGGTATATGGATTACTGTCCGTTTCACAAAATAGCTGTGACTTTTTTGTCACAACCCGAGCTGGGGCCCTATCCATAACGAGCATCCCAAACCATGAAGGCCTGGGGGCTCTCCTAAATCTAGTAATCATGCATAATATTCATATAATATAAGAAAATTTGCGGAAAACAATAAAAGATGAAACTATGGTCAATCTCATAAACTTGAATAATTTGAAAAGGGAAATTCTGAATATTCTAAACATGTGACAACTGTCTGCGAAATCTCTAACATTCAATAACCATCTTAAGTCTTAAACAAAACTGGGACAAGGCCCACAATAGACCATAAAAAAAAAAGAAACAATGAAATCTGAAAATTAGAGAAGGCTCACCAACTGAAACTTCTGACAAGTTAATCTACTGTTTAACGGGACCCCAGGAGTGTGTCTTAGAATCCTGAAATATAGGGGGTCAATACATATGTAATAGTACATAAAGCAATCCCAAATAATGCTTTTATATAAATAAAATAGTTGAGATCAAGTTGTAAAACATCATGCATGATATGGTTCAAAACACATGGGCACTTCTTTGAGAATCAAAAAACATTCTTGTTAATGCAGTTTCTGATCTTTGTATTACTTCTTAGTTAGGTGGCACGCCTTTACAAATATGATATTCCATGGGCTATATGAAATCCGCCATTGACCTGGGGGGAAACCCCCAACACAAGTTTGCCGCAAGGGTTGGAGTGTATGAGTCTGATACGCCATAGGGCTTTAGGCCAGTGTAAAATGCCTCTAGGGGATTAAGTAACCCGTATAGGCAAAACACGGTTTCATAAAATGAGTAGTCTGAACTGGTGCCTCCTTCGGGGAACCACGTAACATACATTTATGCCAATTTTTAATCATTTATAAAGATGCATCATTCTTTCATTAAAACACAATTCAGACCACCTAAACATGCAAATAGTATAAGAGATTTCATGTTTCGAAACACAAGTCAAAACTATGCAAAGATTCTCATTCTTTCATCAAACATGTGGTGGTTATGTATTTTTTTTACTAATCATGCAACTCTTTCATTATATATATATATTCAAAATCATATTCAAGTCATAAAATTAATCAAGACATTCGTATCATGCTTTTCAAGATGCATTTGAAACAATCTATATCATATGAAAAAATGGGAAAACCATAATAGGAGAGAGATTCTATATGATTCATGCTTTCAATTAAATATTCAAACCCAATTTTCATACATACATATATATATATATATATATACGAGTAAAATTCAATTTAGGGAAATATAACGCCCCGAGTCTGGTACCCAAAATTCTACACGGTGCTCATGACCCCGAAGGACCAGAAGCTAACCCATGACTGATATCTATACCTGAACACTACATAATATACTATATAAATGTGGAAATAGGAGTATGAAACATGCCATAAGGTTTAAAACTAATGAACATCTGATAAAAACCATATCTGAATAATGTGGTACGACAATACCAAAACTGAGACAATGTCTGAAAATATCTAATTTGAAAACACTGTAGTCTGAAAGCCTCTAAACTGTCTGGATAAGGAGTTGATGGGAGATATCCCCAACTAACTCCAAATACTGAAATAAACTATGTAATGAAGAAATAAAGTAATAATCAGGTCCTCGAAGGATGAGGACTCACTTCTAACTCTGACTGCTAAAACTAGAATGCTACTGATGCTTTGGAGTCATGCCTATGAACCTATGGTATAAAAAACCATAGCACAAATGTATCAGTACTTTCGAATATACTAGTATGCAAGTGAGGTAGGCTGAATGCAAGGGTTCAAATGCATGGACAATGCTAACTGACTGAATAACATAAACGTGACAATACATGCATGAATAAGTAACTGTGATTGAATTCGTGATAGTACTGACTACTGAGTCTAATCACTGATAGAATGAGTCACTGATAATTGATATAACTAATATTGAGCAACTGTATCTGACAGTCTAGGTGCTGATGGAACTAACTGAGTTCCATACTATTCTGAGTGGACTGTATCTGACAGTCCTAAAATTCTAAAGAACTATATGAGTTCTATTACTGAGACTGAGTATGAAATTGTAACTGTAGGAAGTAGACATCTAACCAACATTCCCTAAATAAAGCAATATAGCTAGGTTGGGGTCTAATCTATAACCCCAGTTAGAAGGGTGTCAATACAGCGCCACTGGTAAAGACAAGCTGTAGGTGACCCTCATCTGATAGTTTCCCCAAAAGAAAATGGTGGGACCCTCATCTGACAGTTTTTATCCACCTCATCGACCCTTCTCTTAGTGTTAATGTCTCAACCTATGCTAGTTACATAGTTCTGGAATGGAAGGATTGTTTCTAAGGATTACACCCTCAATTGTCAATGTATGTCCTCATCCTTGGGTTCACTCAGTGCTAAATCCTACTCCCATCTGTATAGACACTGAACATGATTAATTAAACTAAACTGGAGTGAGTTCATTGAGTTCCATTGACTAACAGAATACTATTAAAATTGCGTAGATTACTGAGATTACTGAGTTTACTGAGTTTTCCTGAGTCACATGACTGACTAAATTCTATTGAACATGACTTGACTGAGGATATCATGAAAATATGATACTAGCTCTAGGCGCACAACTAAATTATCGGGTAATAAATACCCCCAGGACTGGATAGCATAAAACTGACAAGACTTGACACATCTTGAACACATGACCAATATCAACAATTCATAATAAAATAAGTTGGGGATTTCACGAAGTACATGGTTATCATAATCTTGTACATGGAAGGAATGCATATATTCAATGTCATAATTTCATATTCTAGCATTATGAGCATTTCAACAAATGTCTACATTGTACATCAATAGTATGGGAGTAATTTGAACATAAGGGTAAAACATGAATCCATCACTTATGTCACAATTGAGCTATATTACATAATTTCTAGTCTTTAAGATATTTTTTCAAACACTTAGGGTGCATGATGTAGGGCATGGCATAATCATCAAATTAACATACCATAACCAACAAAAGTTCTTGGTTTCAACTCACATGCTAACATATTCTCATAAAAACACATAAAGATTCCAACTTAGGAATCATACAACAACAACTACATGAACATAATCAACACATAGCATGAATATCATAATTCATAGTTTAAAACGTGATTCTTGGGCTTCATGAATGAAAGGAATCCATCAACGAATACTATGCATACCTTGATTGGAAGTTTCTTGAAGTTCTTGGAGAGATCCTCGGAATTGGCTTTGATTTATTGAGAGCTAGGGTTTTGTTTCTTGGGAGAGAATGATCTTGATTTGGGAAAAAAGTGAGTAAATAATTATTTGAAATATTTTTTAGGGATTAAATCCTGCACCTGGTTGATATATTTATTTTGCAGCTGGCGTGATACGATGCTATCATGCCATGTCACTGGAATTTGACAACCGGGATACTGGGAGGTGGCGCAATGTCGAGACATCACAGAGTTTCACTAGAAAAAAAACGTGGTGTAATTGCAGAGTCTTACTGAAAACTGAAAAACGTCATTTTGGCATATGGGTGACGCGCCACTGGCTAAAATTATGGTGTTTGACGACTGAAACTTTAAATCGCCATAACTTCTTACCTGATTATTGGATTAAGATGAATTTGGTATCGATGGAAAGATTATTCAATTTTCCACTCAACAAAAAGTAAAAATCTTGAATATTCCACATATATAAAAGTGTATTCATATTTAAAAAAGCATGTCTTTGATATCTTCAGGACAAATTTAAGCTAGGTAGAAGTACGGGGTATTACAATATCTTCCCCTTGGGAATATTCGTCCTTAAATGAAACTGTCTTAGATGGGAGAAATGATAGACTGAAGTACATGTTGAACATGAACAATTTAAACATGATTTCATGATTGATATAACTGATAAGATGAATGTATTATGTTGATTATGCATATATGATGCATGAATACATGACTGAATTACTGATAAGATGAATTTCTCATCAAACTAAGCATGCATATCTGATGTATGAATACACGACTAAACTGACACATGAATGCATGACTAACTACACAATGGTAATTGATACCATGTTTATAATGAAACTCTGAACATGAACTGGACACCAAGTTGTTACTGAAATCTGAACATGAAACTGAAAGGCTTAAGAAAAACTGTTACCTTGGGCTGAGCCTAAATTAGCGGAGAAGAGATGAGGATACTGGGTATGCATGTCTGATTTTGCTTCCCAAGTAGCTCCCTCAACGGACCGATTCCGCCAAAGGACTTTGACTAGAGGGACTCCTTTGTTCCTCAGTATGCGAGTCTGATAGTCAAGAATTTTGACCGAAATATCTTCAAAAGGGAGTACAACTGCTAGTTCACCTATGCACTTTTTGTGCAAAGATACATGGAAGACTAGATAAACTGAGGCTAGATCTAAAGGCAACTCAAGCTCATAAGCTACTTTACCTAAGCGATAAAGAGATTTTAAGGGACTGGCATATCAAGGACTGAGCTTTCCCTTCTTGACAAATCTCTTTAGATAAACATAATCACCAATCTCGAACTCAAGATCTTTCCTGTGCACATCTACGTAAGACTTCTGTCGGCTCTAAGCAGCCCAAACTCTTTTTCTGATCAATTATAATTTTTCTAAGGCATCGAATACTAAATCTAGCCCTATAATTAAGGCCTTACTAACTTCAAACCAACTGAATGGAGATCTGCATCTCCTACCATAGAGATCTTTGAATGGAGACATCTTAATACTGGAATAATAGCTGTTGTTGTATGCAAACTCAATCAAAGAAAGTAGTCATCCCAACTACCCTTGAAATCAATTACATATGATCGCAACATATATTCTATATTCTGAATGGTCCTTTCTGCTTGACCATCTATCTAAGGATGAAAGGTTGTACTGAGATGAACTTGGGTACCAAGACCTTTTGGGAATGCTTTTGAAAAATGAGAGGTGAACTGAGTACCTCTATCTGAGATAATAGATAGTAGAACAGCATGTAATCTGAGCAACCCTCTGATGTAGGCTTTGGCGTAATCCTCGACTAAATAAAAGGTATGGACTGGATGAAAATGAGCTAATTTGGTCATCTTGTCTACAATGCCCCAAACGGAATTATGCTGATGACGAGTACGAGGCAAACCCATCACGAAGTCTATGTTCACTTCTTCCCACTTCCAAGTAGGAATATTGAACTCTTGCATGGACCCACTAGGCTTCTAATGCTCTATCTTAAGTTGCAGACATGTAGAGCACTTAATCATAAACTCTACAACATCTCTCTTCATTCCACTCCACCAAATGATCTTCCTCAAGATGCAGTACATCTTTATGGACCCTAGATGAATAGAGTAGTGCGCACCATGTGCTTCTGCAAGAATTCGTTGCCTCAAGTTACCTACACATAGAACACAAAGATGACCCTAACAACACAATATACCATCACCTCCTTGGGAGAAAACCTTAACCTTTTTATTCTTGACTGACTTTTTCAGCATGACTAGACTGGGACCTCTATCTTGCTTTTTTTTTTTTAACCTCAGAAACTAGAGATGATTCTGATCTACTCTGAACCCATATAACACCCTCTTCTGTATCAACTAAGAAAACACCTAGTTTGGCAAGCATATGGACTTCCAAAGCTAACTTCTTCTTATTGTCCTCAATATGAGCAACGCTACCCATAGAAAGTCTACTGAGAGCGTCGGTGACTATGTTGGCCTTGCCCGGATGATAAAGGACACTCATGTCATAATCTTTCAAAAGCTCTAACCACTTTCTCTTATAAAGATTGAGATCTTTCTGAGAAAAGACATACTGAAGGATCTTATGATCTGTGAACACATCTACATGAACTTTGTATAGGTAATACCTCCAAATCTTTAAGGAAAATACTATGGCTGCTAACTCAAGATCATGAGTAGGATAATTCTTCTCATGGTGTTGAAGCTTTCTGGATTCTTAGGCTATATAACCTTACCATGCTGCATGAGGACACAACCCAAAACTACTCTAGATGTATCACAGTACACCACGAACCTATCTAGACCATTCGGCAGAGTCAAAACTAGGGCTGAGGTGAGTCGATTCTTCAACTCTTGAAAACTCTTCTCGTAAGGATCTGACCACTAAAACTTGACTTTTTTCTGAGTTAATCTGGACATAAGGGATGCAAAAGAAGAAAATCCCTCAACAAACCATCTGTAATAGACATCCAAATCCAAGAAACTCCTGATATCTAATGGAAAGACAGGTCTGGGATAATTTCTTACTGCTTCGGTCTTTTGAGGATCTACTTTAATGCCATCACCAGAAATGATAAGACCAAGGAATGCTACTTACCTTAGACAAAATTTGCACTTAATAAATTTAGTGAATAATTGATGGGATCTGAGAGTTGAAAGTTCAATTCTAAGATGGTTTGCATGATCACACTCACTGCAGGAATAGACAAGAATATCATCTATAAAGACTATAATGAGCATGTCCAATTACTACCTGAATACACGGTTCATCAAGTCCATGAAAGCTGCAGGAGTATTGGTAAGACCAAAGGACATGACTAGAAATTCGAAGTGACCATATTGAGTTTGAAAAGCCATTTTTGCAATGTCACATTCTCTGACTTTGAGCTGATGATAGCCTGATCTAAGGTTTATCTGAGAGAAATAGCTGGCACCCTTAAGTTGGTCAAACAAGTCATCGATTTGGGAAAGTGGATACTTTTTCTTAACCGTGACTTTATTGAGCTGACGGTAATCAATGCACATTCTGAGATAACTATCTTTCTTATGCACAAATAAGACTGGTGCATCCCATGGGGACACACTTGGCCTGATGAATCCCTTATCTAAGAAACCCTTCAACTGCCCTTTCAGTTCTTTGAGAAACTGTTCCAAAAAAATCTCATAGTCTCCTGCCCATAAACGTGGTGCATAACACATCCATGTAGAAGACTCTACTAGATGGGGATTTCAGACTTCCTAGGAATCTATTGAACCTTAGGCTCTGATACCAAGTTTGTATCCCGAATCTAGTACCCGAAATACTACAAGGTGCTCATGACCCCAAAGGACCATAAGCAAACCCATGATTGATATATGTACCTAAACACTGCATAATATACTGTATAAATGAAAAAAAAGTAGGCTAAAACATGCCGTAAGGTTCAAAACTGATAAATATATGATAAAAACCATATCTGAATAATGTGGTATGACAATACAAAAATTGAAATAATGTCTGAAAACATTTATTCTGAAAACATTGTAGTCTGAAAACCTCTAAACTGTGTGAATAAGAAGTTGATGGGACATGTCCCCAACTAACTCTAACTACTAAAATAAACTAAGTAATGAAGAAGTAAAGTAATGATCAAGACCCCGAATGATGAGGACTCACTGCTAACTTTGAATTTTTAAACTGGAATGCTACTGATGCTTTGGAGCTCATGCTTCTGAACCTATGGTATAAAACACCATAACGTAAATATGTCAGTATATTTGAATTTACTAGTATACAAGTGAGGTAGGTTGAATACAAAGGTTCAAAGACATGGATAATGCTAACTGACTGAATAACATGAATGTGAGAATACATGCATGAATAAGTGACTGTGACTGAATTCGTGATGGTACTGACTGCTGAGTATGATCACTGAGAGCATGAGTCACTGATACCTGATATAACTAATACTGAGCGACTGTATCTTACAGTCTAGGTTCTAATGGAACTAACTGAGTTCCATAGTATTCTGAGTGGATTGTATCTGACAGTCCTAAAATTTTGAAGAACTATCTGAGTTCTATTGCTGAGACTAAGTCTAAAACTGTAACTGTGGGAAGTAGTTATCTAACCGAGATGCCCCAAATAAAGCAATATAGCTAGGTTGGGGTCCAATTCGTAACCCTAATTGGAAGGGTGTCAATACCATACCACTAATAAAGACAAGCTGTGGGTAACCTTCATCTGACAGTGTTCCCAAAAAAGAATGGTGGGACTCTCATATTACAATGTTTATCCTCCTCATCAACCCTCATCTACCAGTGTTGATATCTCAACCTATGCTAGCTACATAGTTCTAGAATGCAAGGATTACTTCTAAGGATCACACCCTCAACTGTTAGTGTGTGTCCTCATCCATGGGTATGGCATAATCATCAAATTAACATATCATAACCAACTAAAGTTCATGGTTTTCAACTCACATGCTAACATCTTCTCATAAAAACACATAAAGATTCCAACTTGGGAATCATACAATAACAACCATATGAACATAATCAACACACATGAATATCATAACTCATAGTTTAAAACTTGATTCTTGGGCTTCATAGACGAAAGGAATCCATGAATGAACACTATGCATACCTTGATTGTAAGTTTCTTGAAGTTCTTGGAGAGATGCTCGGAATTGGCTTTTATTTCTTGAAAGCTAGGGTTTTGTTTCTTGGGAGAGAATGTTCTTGATTTGGGGAAAAAGTGAGTAAATAATGAGTTGAAATATTTTTAAGGAATTAAATCCCGCACCTGGACGAAATATTTATTTTTCGTCAAAATTTCTCGATTTGACAGGCTGGCGCGATATGGCGCTATCGCATCATATCTTTAGAATTTGACAACTGGGATATTGGGAGCTGGCGTGACGTGGAGACATCATGGAGGTTAACTTGAAAAAGGACAATTGGGATTTAGGAGCCCTCCTAGATGTGGTGTAATCATGGAGTCTTAATGGAAACTGAAAAACGTCATTTTGGCTTATGGCGCGACGTGCCACTAGCTGAAATAATGGTGTTTTAGACTGAAGCTTAAAATCGCCATAACTTTTTACTCGATTATCGGATTAAGGAGAATTTGGTATCAACGGAAATCTTATTCAATTTCCCACACAACAAAAAGTTAGAATCTTGAAAATTCCACATATATAGAAGTATATTAATCTTTAAGCATGTATTTGACATCTTCAAGACAAATTTTAGCTAGGTAGAAGTACAGGGTATTACAAAACGCTTCAAGGCTAAAACAATAGTGCCATTACAACATTCACAAAGAAACATTGTAATATAAATTCTAAATCCCCTTCGAAATTCATGATTTCACCATATTTAAATGTTGTTGAACAATTTTTTTAATCTCAAGTAGTTTTAGGAAAACCCAACGTACCTTAGATTACTTAGGTTAAAGGATGGTACCTAGATCTTGATCCGTTTCTTGGAAATCCTAAACTTAAATGCTTAAATTCTTGATATTTGGTGAATGAGTTCGTGAATCTTTTGGTGAGGAGTTAGGGTTTTTGATTTTTAGAGGAAAAGTGAAAACAAGCAATTTTGGCTTCTTAGGGTGGAAATCTATGTTATAGACGGATTTTGGGTGAGGGAAAATAACCATGGTGGCCCTAGACCCATTATAAACTGAAATAATGTGTAAAACAATCTTAGATTGGCGTCTAGTTTTGTGTCGACGTGATGTCGACGCGACGCGTCATGATCGCGTTGGCTTACTGTCTCACATAGAAAATGCCATAACTTTTTACTCGGTTATCAGATTTTGGTAAAATTGGTATTGTTGGAAAGCTACTTAAATTATATACAATTTGGTGGGTCTTGAGCTGGAAAATTATATGTGTATCAAAAGTTATACATGTTCCAAGTAGATCGTTGTAGAATATAATATCCAATTTTTGATGAATGAGAGATTCTTAGCTTAACTTTGATTTGGGCCATTACATTATCTTTCCCTTGGGATCATTCGTCCCCAAATGATGGTAGGGACTCTTGAGAATCAAAAAGTGTAGCATAAATAACCTAATATCGCATTGAATAATTTTCCTGAACAAAACATAAAAAGGTATCAAACGAGTTTCATGGTAACCCCAAGTGAAACGTGAAAGCACGAAACATGGGATAATGACCCCAAGTGAAACGTGAAAGCACGAAACATGGGATAATGAGACTTTACATAGGGATGATCTTGCACATGAGTTATATGATTTATAATCACAACACAATGTAGGGGTTTATTTGATGATCATAGATTGATTGATATTGGTACTATTAATGAAATGAGATTTTGCGGAAGATAGGATTAGAAGCATTCTCTACCTTACAAGGTACCGCAAAATAAACTTAAACTTAGAGGCACTAATCGCCTACACCCCAAACAATAAATAGCAACTTCACACTCGCCAACTTACAATTCTCTAATCACCAATCTAGCCACAAGAATTTGAGTCCTACTACTTAGTACTGCTATGATGAAGCCTAACTCGGAGTTAAAAGGTGATAACTTAAACTATAGGACCCTATACTTTACACCCCATTAAGAACATTGCCTCACCTTATCACTATCGTCAAACACTCTCGGGTTTTAATTCAAGGAATACTACACCCACTTCATGTATTTCCCCTACTAAGACCGGCAAATTCAATTACATTCACAAAGATTTTTGCCATATATCTTATTTCTAACTATTTCTTATAATAAAAGTCCAGCCCCTTAGCTATTTCACACAACAAAAGTTCATCTCCTTCCTTTCCCTTTCACTTATAACCTTTGCTCGAGAATTCACAAAAAAGAAAATTTTCACCTTCAAGAACATCTACTCCCCTATCTAACACATCACCACTCTTCCACATCCACCATCATACTATCATATGGAGGGCCATTAAGGGACCTGAGCATAAATGTCATGAATAGAAGTAACACTATTAGACCATAACTTATACTTATTGCACTACTCAAGGAGGGACATGAAATGAAGATACGATAGAATAAACATGAAGTTCTCCATATAATCAGTCTCTGGATCATAAGTAAAGAGTCATTCGAAAAACACAATACTGCATGAATTCTTAGGATAGAGAACAGTGGGAAACATTGATGCACATATCAAGATAAGACAAGGGAAAGAGACTGTATTACCCTTCTAGACTCAAAAATAAGTAAGACAAATTGGGCACCCAACACATTTGGCGACGTGACGCGTCGATATTATGTTGAGACATTAGTTTGGGAAACGCGATTACTGACGCGGTGCATCAATATTGCGTCGAGCCACTAGCTTGCTCACTCAACACATCTCAAATATTGTCTGGAAAATTCAAAACTTTCCCAGAACAACCCCTTACGCTCCTGAACATGAATCAACTCAAAAATCTATGTCTCGCGGTCGGAAAGATCAATTTGAAAATCATGAAAGTTAAGAGCTCAAAATATAGTTGTCTTTTAATACTTAGAAAAAAATTTCAGCTCTCCATACATGTAACCAAGAGTACTATTGAGTAAAGAATACTACGGGGTGTTACTTTAAAACTAAAACAAAGATTTCCGCTTGAAGTGATTGCTCCTCATTTAAGGAACTGAGATATTTCCATAAGTTTGTATAAACTTTAACATTCTGGCTAAACCCAACATAGGTTGAATCAGTGACATACAAAAACATATTTTCTTAGGATCAGGCATGCAGTGAGACATAGATTTTCATGGATCACAAACAACATAACATATGGCCTAAATACATGAAAGACAAGATTACTGAGAGACATAATTGCTTCTAGTTTGGAGGTCAGATCATAAACCTAAGTCCACACGAAACTCGAACCATAGGCATGAATTGAATAGATAACATAAGACATTAGCAGGATACTCTTCTAAATTGAAGTAGGAGGATTATGTTGAGTAGAATTAGGTTCATCATAGTTCCTTCCCACAACTTGCCACACGAAGAATATTTGGGAACTCACTTAGTTCGCCATCTCCCCATTAGATCAAAGTCACACCCCTAGACTTGTAGACATAACCTCACATCAAAAATCTTTAGACACAACCTCAACGTAAATGGGACATCACGATAAAATTCAACACTAAACTTTACCTGATGAACTATACTTAGAAGGCCTTGCTTTTCAAAAAATGCTACTCTTAACTTTCGCTGACCTCTATAGATATCACCCTACAATTCCCACTCTGATGAGAGTACGTATCCACACTCCCTATTATAAAGTGGGGTATCAATATACATATGAACCCAAACTTCCCTTAATAAAAACATAAAGATACAAAATCCTTTCTAAGACACCCCCTTTCAGGACACGAATCATAATTTGTCCTAACCCCCAAAGTCATCAACTTACGACTAACATTTTCATGGGCAGAGACACCCACGCTTCTAAATACTTAATGCTCCATCTTCAATTCATTATAATACTTGCCTTACCCCTAAAATCATATAACCTGCAACTTAACAAAAATTTGTAAAACCATACCCAAGGCTCACATTGCCTACCTATTTTCCTCAATTTAACACTAAAGAGCACCATGCAACAACTTCCCAGATTTCCCCATACTATAAAATTCAAGAACTAAATCTTGGTACACAAAATACTTATACACATAAAACTTTTTCTAACAGCTTGCTACCTGAGGTCAACCTATTTATATATACTCGTACTCTTATCCGCTTAACGATTCAACCACAATTCATTGTTTTAACACTAGTTCTCATGTACACTTACACCTCATGATTTCCACTTGAGCTTTTATAAATCATCAACCTAGGTCATTTCTCACATCATATCAAGCCTACTAATTACTCCACAAAATATGCATCATTAATCTTAAGCTATCATTCTTGCCACCATAATTCACACCTCAAGTTCAAGTCTATACTCTTGCATCAATCACGTACCACCAATGAACCATGCCACATGCTATACTAGTCCATCAAGTTGGGAAACCAACCCAAAATACTATATTTCTCCTAGATACTACCTACCATCATATCCCCTCCATGACATTACTACTACACCTCAATGTCTACTACCTACATTCTCACATAGTACTAGTTTACTACTACTTAAAGAAAAATACCATCAAAGGGGGGTAAAGTCACATTATTGAATTAGTCGATCTTAATCTTGCAATATAACCTATTTTAATCTTATCAACATATTCCAATTTCTCATATCATACTTACTTACCTAATCTTACATCACAAAGATCTTCAAAATTCAATATACACTAATGAGTCTCTATTTATAGCTTATTAACTAATCTACCCCTTTTCATTCATAGCCTATAGATGATTTTTACAACTATAATGACCATCCATTCTGTGAACTTTCCCTATTCTGAATAAATAATAATCATATCTTGTATTTTCCATCATAGACTATTATACAATCTACAATTATTACCGCACATTAGTCTATCATAATACAATATTAGTCTATCACTATACAATAGCAACCCACTTTTCAATCCACGATTATACAACTAAAACTATTTATTAACACAAATGTCACCCTTGCTGACTGCTAACTTCGTGACTACATGTCACAAACTTCTAGACTATTTTACTACAAATAGGATATGACACTTTAACATACACTACTACTCAGGGGGAATACAGTTCGAACATTCTACTACACATCATTACTCTTATACATCACATCCCCCAACAAGAATTTTATTAAAGGGGACTGGATACACTCCATACCTCAGGCTCAACTGCACGAATAATATAGATAGGGGTATATGCTTGAATAAACATACTTTAATACACTCATGGACTCCTCTCATGTTCTTGTACAAAATCCATAACCTTATAGACAACCCAACCAGAGAGAACCACATCGTTGGGGGAGCTAGACTCTTAGAATTGTATCGCCTCGACAATAAGGCATGACCCATGAAATTAGAACGGGGAATGAACTTGAATAACTTTCTTATAGACGACTCTATAACACGAACTAGAGTATGAAAGAATGGGAAATAACTCCTAAATGCTTGGTAGCCTCCTGATTATAAGTGTGGAGCACAACACACCCATAAGCAAGACTCTACAAACATGATTTGGCAGACACCCTGGGACCATGAACCATGCTCTGATATCAAATTTTTCATGACCTGAGCCAGGGTCTTAACTGTAATGAGCATCCCAAAACATAAAGGCCCGGGCACTCTTTTAAATCTGGTAATCATGTACAATATTCATATAATATAAGAAAATTTAAGGAAAACAATACAAGATGGAACCATGGTTAATCTTATAAACTGGAATAATTTGAAAAGGGAAATTCTGAATATTCTAAACATGTGACAACTATCTGTGAAATCTCTAACATTCAATAACCATCTTAAGTCTAAAACAAAACTGGGACAAGGCCTCTAGTAGACCAAAAAAGAAAGAAATACTAAAATCAGAAAATCTGGCCTTCCGAATTAGAGAAGGCTCACCAACTGCAACTTCTGACAAGTCAATTACTACTTAACGAGACCCTAGGACTCTGTCTCAGAATCTTGAAATATAGGGGGTAAATACAGATGTACTGATATGCAGAGAAATCCAAAATAATGCTTTTATATAAATAAAATAGTTGAGAGCAGGTCATAAAACATCTTGCATGATATGGCTAAAAATACATGGGCACTTCCTTGATAATTATAAAACATTTTTGTCCATGCAGTTTTTGATCTTTGTATTACTTCTGAGTTAGGTGGCACGCCCCTACAAGTATGATATTCCACAAGCTATATAGAATCTGCCATTGACTCGGCGAGGAAGACTCCAACCTAAGTTTGCCATAACGGTTGGAGTGTCTGAGTTTGATACACCACAGGGCTCTTGGCCAACATAAAATATCTGTAGGGGATTAAGTAACCCTTATCGGCAAAACACAGTTTTAGGCAGTGAGTAGTCTGAACTCGTGTCTCCTTCGGGGAACTACCTGACATCTTTTTATGCCTATTTTTAACCATTTATAAACATGCATCATTCTAAGTTCAAAATCTAAAAATCTGATTGCAAACATGTATTGTTCTATTTTGAATTACTATGACATTATTTGAGTTGGTGTTATCACACCAAGACTTGCGAGTCATATTTCTGAGCCATAATGTATCATGCATAATTCTTTCATTAAAAAACAATTCAGACCACTCAAACATGCAAATCGTATAAGAGATTTCATGTTTCGAAACACAAGTCAAAACTATGCAAAGATTCTCATTCTTTTATCAAACATGTGGTGGTCATGTATGTTTTTTGACAAACAATGCAACTCTTTCATTATATATATATATTCAACATTTATCATCATGAACAACCATCTCTTTTGAATTCAAAATCATATTCAAGTCATAATATTAATCAAGACATTTGTATGATGCTTTTCAAGATGCATTTGAAACAATCCATATCATATGAAAAATAGGAAAAATCATAACAAGAGAGGGATTCTATATGATTCATTCTCTCAAATAAATATTCAAACCTAATTTTTATACATACATATATATATACGAGTACAATTCAATTTGGGGAAAAGACCTCAAGGCCAGAACAATAGTGCCATTAAAACATTAATAAAGTAACATTATAATATAAATTCTAAATCCCCTTCGAAATTCATGATTTCACTATATTTAAATATTGTTGAACAATTTTCTTATGCCCAAGTAGTTTTAGGAAAACCCCACATACCTTAGATTACTTAGGTTGAAGGATGGAACCTAGATCTTGATCCGTTTCTTGGAAATCTTGAATTTAAAGGGTTGAATTCTTGATCTTTGGAGAATGAGTTCTTGAATCTTTGGGGGAGGAGTTAGGGTTTTTGATTTTTAGAGGAAAAGTGAAAATAAGCAATTTTGGCTTCTTGGGGGCAGAAATTCTATGTTATAGATAGATTTTGGGTAGGGAAAATGACCACGGTGCCCCTATACCCATTAGAAACTGAAATAATGTGTAAAACAACCTTAGATCCATGTATGGTTTCGTGTTGATGCAATCTCGAGACGATGTATCATGATCGCATCGGTTTACTGTCTCACACAGAAAATGCCATAACCTTTTGCTCGGTTATCAAATGTTGGCAAAATTAATATCATTGGAAAGCTACTTAAATTATCTACAATTTGGTAGGTCTTAAGCTGTAAAATTATATATGTATCAAAAGTTATACATGTTCCAAGTAGACCCTTATAGAATCTAATATTCAATTTTGGATGAATGAGAGATTCTTAGCTTAACTTTGCTTTAGGCCATTTCCATGAACATTTTTCACCTCATAATCACTTCATATACTAGGTGAGAGATCATGACACATGAATCTAAACATAAACCATGGAATTAGAGCTTACACACATAGAACAACGATTTAATTTCTAGCTTAAAAATGTGGGGCATTATATTTTTCTTTTCAAGATTCAATTAGGTTAATTTTCAAAGCTAGGTACCTTAATCCTCAATTGATTCCTCAGGTGAACTTTCCTAAACTTGATGTTCCAGAATTATGATAGTTTTTTCCTAATTTTCTCGATCACATTTTCTCTCATGTGTATTAAATCGATATCTTCTTCTCCGAAGTAGCTGCTTTCTTATTTGAGTATTTGGTAGGGAATGGAAAAACTCATAACTTGGGGTGATTCTTCTTTTACTATATTTTGAAGTTTATGTTGAGAAAAAAGTTATATATGTTATTGATTGTAAGAAAATTATTTAAACTATCGGTGTATATCATAACAAAAATGGTGTGATAGAGCTTGTGGGAGTTGTTATTGTCATTGGTGATGAATAAATAGATAATGTATGTTTGTCATTAATGGACAACTACATTGTGGGGTTATAGGTGTGCAGTTTGTTGAGTGCATTCAATGCAATTGAAACACCATCTAAACTGAGCTTGTGGACAAGCAATTGACACTTGAACCTAGACAACTACCCACATTACCAAAAAGAGGCAGAATCAGAATGTGATCAAAATTTGAAGTGTGTTGCTGGTAAATTACTGAATTCTAGGTTAATAAAAATATATAATAAATATTTTTTAACATTATTAGCTTAGGACAATCCTGGGTGTATGAAAGATAGGAGGTGATAGGACAGTTCACTTCTAGAAAAGGTCAAATTGAAGTATGCAAGCATTAGATATGACAAACAAGCACACAAAAGCATTGCAAGAATTGTTCAATTTGATCAATTTCAAAAAACTTTTTGCTCCTTAAAATACCTTAAGGGAACTGGAATTCTGGATCAATGACTTGTGAAGTATAATTTCTTCTGAACTTGCCCTGGTTATAATGACACCTTGATATAGGAGGATCTAGAGGTTGATTTTAGAAGGTAGTCGAGAGTTGTGTAGTTTATCTTTTTATTTTTTTATTATTATTATTATTACTCTTTAATTATCTCTAGTCTTTGATTTTATTATTACTCATTATTTCTTTTGCTACAAACCTTTGCTTTAATTGTTGTATTATTTACTGTTACTATTGTTTTCCTCTTCATTCTTTATTTTAAGTTTGGGTTTTTACTATTGTATTTTCTTTTAGTACTTAATTTTGATATGTTTACTTGAGCCAAGTCTATCGAAAATAACCTCTTTACCTTCACAAAATAGGGGTAAGTCTGTTCACACACCATCCTTACCAGATCTCACTTGTCGGAGTATACTTGGAATGTTTTGTTATAATAGGAATCTCAGACTTTTTGCTTAAACTTTTATGTCTATATGCTTGTGCATGGTAGTAAGCTAAGTTACTAAGACTCTTTACTTTCAGTGCCGCACCCGTGTCGACATGACATGGGTGTGAGATCCGTAACTATTCTGGTCAACCAATTTTGGGTTCTTTGATGGAAATTGACTAGAAAAGTCTGGATAGATTTAAGAAATTTTATAATCAAAGCAAAAGCTAGGTGACATTGAAGGAAATGGAATACTTTGTATTTAGAAATTTCTAGGTTATTACTTTTCTCTTTATCTCCTTCCAAGATTTTCTTCTTGAACAATATTTTCTCCTCAATTTTTTCATGTAATATATCTTAATTTATGTTTTATAACTCTATTTTTAGATATTTAAATTATTTTTTGTTGAATCCCCGTACTCGTATCCACCCCTAGATCCATATCCCTGAATCTTGAAATTGAGACCATGAAGGATCTCACCTCTAGATCTGTACTGAAATCGGACACCCACACCCAAGGTTGAGAAGCTTAGCTTGTAAGTCAAAGAGTAGGTATAATATAACTGTGTGATTTTATAGAACAACTGGTTTTAAAGGACCACTAATTTATCCTGAAAAACAATTCTTGATTATTGGAGTGGGAAGGAAAGAATGGTGTTTAATGGTTACTGAGAATCTATACTTTTGACTTAAATAGTTTAGGAATGAGACCTAGTTGTTACAAGTCTTAATGTACTGTACTCAAAGGTTGATATATCCTCTATGATTATCAATTCTTTTACCACTTTGAAATAAAGGCCTATTTTGTTCAGATGTGATGTTATTCGTCAGGGTTTTACAACTGAAATTATGTTCTTTAGGAAGTTGATCAAACTATGGATAATGACAGTAAGATTGGATCAGATGGAATGGATAATTTTCTATCTGATTTGGCAAATGCTATTCCTGGAATTTATGAAGCTATGGGTTTTGCTAAGATGAATATGGCTGCTGCTCCCAAAAGAATAAGATGACTTAAGAACTTCTAATATCAGGTGTTAAAGATATGCAGTTAATTAAGTTAATTAAGTCTTATTGATTCCTGAATAATGAGTATTGACATTGGATAATATAAGGATAAATGAGATGAGGTTTGTCTATTGTATGATATGGCATGAAAAGGGTTCTTTGGATACTTTTTTGAAAGGTAAGTAAGCATTATATTATAGCACAAAGCAATTGACACTAAGAAATTGTTGGTTAGGAATCTTGCATTATATTAAAGAAAAAAAATTGGCACTAAGAAATGGATGGCTAGGAACCCCTCTTAATAAATCAAAAACAAAAAAGAGGATTCCACTGCACACAACACAACTCTCGACTACCTACTTGTTGGACCATATTAACTCCAAACCCACTTTGGAAGTGAAACGATTTTCATTACGAGGGTGAAATTCATTATCATTAGTAAATTTCATGACATTCAGTAGGTTCGTTGTAATATCAGGTAAAAGGAGTACATTCATTAAACTAAAATTGGGTGACAATGAGATTTGAACCTAGGACCTCTGTCTACTCTTACACTATGAAAACTATGTATTTTAAAAGTAAATCACAGTACAATACAGTAAGCCAAAGACTCTCTTACGTAGATGATATACATAGTTTGCCCTATAAATTATCAAGAGATAAATCTATACACATTGAATATAAAGAATACAAAACCAAAATCATATGCAACTAGGACTAGTATACTTAATAGTTATCCTAATAGGTTTATCACTCCAGAGTCATAGTCTCATATGGTTGATAACTCTCCATCCAAAAATTGAATAATGGTAAGTGTATCTATCTCTAATCTTCGAATAGTATATTATTTCTTTTTTCTTGATGTGAATATGCAACTCTTACATATTCTTTCATTAGTTTTGTGTTGTACTATGGATAGGATTCCAATTTTAGAAGGTATAATGAACTGTATTTTCCATAGAAATCTTGAGTTTATTTTTCATTTGTCGGTGCATACCAATGATAAGCATGGTTCAATTTGATATAGTGTGCTGCCGTATATTAATTTGTATATTGTCTTAAATATGCAAATAATTTCAGTGATAGATTAATGAAGACATCAGATACGGTCACACAAAAATGCCAATAAAGGACTAGATCAAACTCTTTGTCAACTGGGTAAGATTGTTGACATTCTTTTCTAAATTGTGCACCCTTTATTTAAGGTCTATTCTGCCTATTTGTTGAATTTGGAAGAAGGCCAAAGCGAGAAAAGAGTTGGGGTTGTATTTTTTTTAACGATCAAATTATTTGCTTAAACTATGTTGAAAGAGTAGCCCTTGGACCTTATCCTTAACTTTAAGAAATAAATATGAAAGAAGAAACCACTATATAATTTTTATCTTTTTCGTCTTCCACCTTCTATTTTTTTTCAAAAGAAAATATAGGTTTTGGGAGGTTACTCAGATGGTAAGCACACTCCAATCCTAAGGTGTTGGGTTCGATTCACCATGAGATCAAAATAAAGGTGGGAGCTCCTCGGGTGGGTGGGGGTACGTGGGTTAGGGGGTATACAAGAAATAGAGTTTTTTAGATGGGAGTTTTCTGGAGTTGACCACCCTACACCCCATAAATTCAGTGTTTGGATTATGGGTGGGGTGGGGTTGGGAGGTTTATATTTAGTTCCAAAAGTAGTAAGCTTTTTGTAATTCTATGGTAAAAATTATAAACTAGAACTTCATTCAGCACTCCCCTCTGCCCTAAAGTCTAAACTACAAGGAGTCCTGCTCTAAAACCTTTCCGAAATAATAAACATTATTAACTCTTGGAATAAATTTCCAAACATACTCATTTAGAGTTTCTGCATTTGTAGTGCTTGGGTAGAGAAAGGATTGGGTACATGGTCTTTGTAAAAATAATTAAGCTTTAGATAATTTTTTGTCAATTCCCACTAAAGTCTGAGTGACATATTCCGATTCAACAACATTTTTTGAGAAGTTGATTTTTAAAATTGGTTGGTCTTGGAATTTAATTAGGACATCGATAGGGCCCCTAAATATGCTTTATAGAGAGGAAGAAGGTGAACACTGTTAGACCTGCTGGCAAAAGAATGAATGGATCAACAGATAAATTGAAGGAGGCGTTAATGAAATCTAACCTTGGCTTTGCATCTTACTTTTCCTTGCTTCTAGTTAGTTGACATACTTCCCTTTCTGGTCGGTCTTATTTTACCTTTTCCCTGAGTATTGACATTTCGTATTTCATATGCAAGAATACATCCTTTATAGACAATATTCTTCACCCTTGGTGTAAGTTGTTTTTTGGTGTGTTTTAAATAGAAATATGTTATCATTTAAGTGTTAATTTATATTATTTTTTCTCCTTTTATAGGTGTTGCAAATGAAGAAAGAGATGAAGAAAGTGATGAAGACATTAACCTTACTTGAGAAGATTTTTTGGGTTGTTGATAAATGTTCTAATATAAATAGTTTTGTGTTGAAATTCTTGAAACTTATCGCAACTCAAACTTTCTACTATATAAAAACTTAACCAATCATTTGCACTTGATTAAAATTTTGCTTTAGGGTTTAAACTACCGACTTGTTGCATATTTTGGATTATGAGATTATTAATGAATGATTTTGTTTTGTGATGTGTATGTATTGTGTTATAATTTATTATGTATGTAAAGAATGTGTCAGACCTCTTGGCGCACGTTAACAACAAAAATCTCTCAGCACATGTTAAGTAACGAATTGCTAAAGCTCCTAGCGGCGATGGCAAGCTGACAAACAGCTAACTGACCACCAGTGAAAGCAATACAGGAGCCACAAAGAGTAACATAACACAAGACTTAAGCATACCACATATCCTTTCTCCGATGAAACAAGGTAGATGGAATCTTGGAAAAATTAAGGATAGTGCAGAATCGAAAATAGAAGGGAAATAATACAATAGAGAAGGAGGTAGAATGTTTAACTGCAGCTAGAAAGCTTAAATTCTAAGTAGGATTGCATACTACACCTCCTACAGATGAGGAACTGAAGAATGGTAAACCAAATCATAGTGGCAATCGACAAGTACAGGAAGGTACGAAGCTTACTTCCATCCCTCCAATAGTTAAGGATGGCCGGAAAGTAGTAAAAATAAATCATAATGAGGTGGAGGAGGAATGTGGTAAATGGGAAAATGAACTGATAGGTTGTGTAGTTGGAGGAAAACCGAGTTTCAAAGAGATGCTGAAATTTGGTTACAACATCTGGAATTTTATCACTACACCATAAGTATATTCCCACGATGAAGGCTATTTTATTTTCTTATTTGATATTAAAGCTGATAAGAATCAAGTTCTGCAAAATGGCCTGTATACTTACAATAATCGTCCCATAGTATTATGGAATTGGGGGAAGGACTTTCGATTCAAAGATGAGATGCTACACTTCATTCACTATGGGTTGTGTTCCCTGGCTTGCCAATTTACTATTGGGTAGAGAAAAATCTCAGTAGAATAGGGAGTTCTATTAGAAAACCTATATAATCTGATCTATTAACTGCGGAGGTTTAAAGAATTTGATATGCCCCGGTTCTTATTGAGGTAGATATTACACAAGTGTTACCTGAGGAGATGTATATTGAGAGTAAAGATGGCATAACTCATACATAAGCTATAAAGTTTGAGTGGGCACCAGACTTTTGCCAAGATTGTATGCATATGGGACACACAACATGTAAATGTACAGAATCAAACAAGGATGCAGAATCACAAAAAGCTATACCTAGACCCAAAGCTAGAAAGGGGAAAATAGTCCCAACATGGCTTCCAAAATCCATGAATAAAGACTATGTGTAGAAGGTTATAGCTATGAAGTTTAATGAAAAGCAATATGCAGTTGAACAATAATAGAAAGGAAAGGATATATTAGAGGGGCAAGATGAATGATTCCCTACTTTGAAGTAAGCTTACCAGAAGAGTCCTATGTTCATAAGTAGTGTGTTGAAGCAACCGAGTTCTAAGATAAGGGAAGAGGGCCAACCAGTAGTACCTACTGATAGGGCTAAAGCACTTGACCCTGCAGTAGGTAAATGATTTCAGCTCATAGAATGTAAGAGAGCTTAATAAGCCCTTTAAACAGAAGGAGCTAAGATCCTTCTTACAAATGAATAAATTAGATATTGTTGGATGTTTGGAGAAAAAAATCCAGGATATAAAGGCCAAAAAAGTTAAGAAATAATTTTGGAAACCTTTGCACAGCTAGTGCACTATTTAGTCTAAGATAAAAATTCCACTTTTACATATTGGATGACATTTGTTTATGCTTTCAACACACCTGCTGCAAGAATGAATTTATGGGATCACCTGAGATACATATGAGCAGCTTGTTACAATCCATGGGTGTTGCTGGGTGATTTTAATACTATTCTATCCCATGATGATAGACTAAATGGTGATCCTATTACTCCATAAGAGCTTGTAGACTTTTATAAATGTATGGATAATATTAGAATGGTTCCTTCACCTAGCAAAGGTCATAGATACACCTAGTGTAATAAGAGAGACAGTCAGGTAAGAATATATAGTCATATTCACTGGGCACTGGCCAACCACTCCTGGTTTATGTAATACAATCATGTAGAGGCTGATTATAAAGACAATGGATGTTCTGATCACACACCTATAGTACTATGCACTGACCACTAAACTATCTAGGTGAGTAGACCTTTCAAACTTTAGAATTTAATGGTACAACAAGAAGAATTCAAAGAAATGGCAAGATCAATATGACAACAATAGGTGCCAGGATTCAAGATGTATAGTATATGGAAGAAATTGTCACAAATAGCTAGTCATTATAAAAAGCTACAAAAGGAGATGCCATTTGCGGAAAAGAGTTTAGATAACCACAAAACCTGATTGGCTCTAGTGCAACAGGGGTTGAAGAGTGACTTACTCAACCAAAATCTTATTACTGAGGAGAGACAACTACTGTACAACATAGAAATACTGGGAGACAGTTCAGGAAAGAATCTTAAAGCAGAAATCTAGGGCAACCTACTGGAAGGCAATGACGGGTTTGTGGTTTATTATGATGCATATCGTGTAGGGCTTAGTTGTGTGTTGATGCAACATTGGAAGGTGGTTGCCTATACTTCCAGGAAATTGAAGGTACATGAGAGGAATTATCCTACTCATGATTTGGACCTGTTGGTGGTTGTATTTGCTTTGAAAATATGGTAGCATTATTTGTATGGTGTTCACATGGATATCTTTTCTGATCATAAGAGTCTATTGTATGTTTTCACCCAAAATGATCTTTATTTCAGGCAGAGAATATGGATTGAGCTTTTTAAAGATTATGATACGAGTCTTCACTATCACCCAGGTAAGGCTAATGTAGTTGTTGATGCTCTTAATAGGTTATCCATGGGAAGTTTGGCTCATGTGGATGAAGAAAAGAGAAAATTGGTGAAAGATATTAACCAGATGGCTAATCTTGAGTTTGTCTCTTCGACTCTACGGATGGTGGTATGGTGGTGAAAGAAATGGTTCAATCATCTCTTGGTGCGTACATTAAGGGGAAGCAAACGCTAAATTCTATCTTGATGAAGATCAAGAGTGAAATTTATGGGAAAAAAATAGTGGTGTTTGAGATCAGTGGTGATGGTACTTTAAGATACCAAGGGAGGTTGTGTTCCTAATGTCGAAGGTTATGACAAAGGATTCTAACTGAGGTGTATGACTCATACTATATTTTTTATCTCAGCTCGACTAAGATATGTCATGATCTCAAGGAGATGTATTAGTGGAACAACATGAAGAGAGCTGTGGCTGATTTTATGGCCAAGTGGATATTGTATCAACAGGTTATGCTTGAGCACATGAGGCCATAGGAGTTGTATAAAGAAATTTATTTTCCTGAATAAAAGTGGAAAGTGATCAAAACGAACTTCGTTATCGGTCTTACTTACTCTCGAAGTCAATATAATTTTATTTGGGTTATCGTGGATAAGATGACTAAGTTTGGAACATATTGCTAGTGTGGACTACCTTCTCAGTAGAGGATTATACAAAATTGTATCTTCAGAAGATTGAGAAGCTGCATGGGGTGTCTATTTAGATTATTTTTTATCATGGCATACAGTTTACATCTAACTTATAGCCATTTTTTCAGATAAGGTTGAGGACCAAGGGGAGTCTGAGTACTGCTTTTCTTCTGCAGAGGGATGGAAAAGTGGAGAGAACTATTTAGACATTAGAGGATATGCTTTGAGCCTGTGTAATCAAATATTGTTGCAATTGGGTTGAGAATCTACCCTTGGTGGAGTTTGCTTACAACAATAGCTATCATTCTAGTATTAGTATGGCCCCCGTCGAGGCATTTTATGTTAGCAGGTGTTGATCTCTTATTTTTTGGTTTGGGCTTGGTTAGGGGACATGTTTGGTCCCAATTTGGTTTACTAGGCCATAAGGAAGGTGAACGTGATTCTTGATAGGCTTAAGGTTACCCAAAGTCACTAAAATTCCTATACGGATATTAGGCATAGAGACTTAGAGTTTGAGGTTGGGGATAAGGTTTTCCTTAAGAAATCTCTCATAAATGGAGTAGTGCAGTTTAGAAAGAAGGGGAAACTCCATTCTCGATATGCGAGTCCTTATTAGATTTTGTGGAAGGTTGGTAAAGTTTATTATAAGTTGGAGTTTCCGTGTAGCCTGAGCTTAGTTTATCCTATATTTCATATTTCTATATTGAGAAAGTGCATTAGTGATCCTTCATTAATTATGACTTTAGAGTGGTTGGGTATCTCAAACTCTCTATCCTATGAAGAGGGCTCGATTAAGATCTTGGATAGGCTGGTTG
This sequence comes from Capsicum annuum, assembly GCF_002878395.1. Lineage (NCBI taxonomy): Eukaryota > Viridiplantae > Streptophyta > Magnoliopsida > Solanales > Solanaceae > Capsicum > Capsicum annuum. The sequence continues at coordinate 186,881 of NW_025834382.1, forward strand.
TTTAGTTAAGGACAAAGGATGTGGATTTGGTTAAGGTTCTTTAGCAGAACCATAAGGTTGAAGAAGCTACTTGGGAAGTGTAAGAGGACAGAAAATCCAAGTATCCGTATCAATTTTTTGCTTTTTGGATTCATGTGAGAGGTATGTTTCTTCAATATATCTTGTTTCCAGAGTTTGTTAAGGGAAAGATTTATATCCTTGTCTCTTTGTTTTTAAGCTTTGTTAAAGATTTGGGAATATGTTTTGATAATGAAAATGACTCTAGAGTGTGGCTGCCCCTACCTTGTCTGTCATTTAGGGACAAATGTTCCTAATGGGGGAGACTGAAACACACTAGTTTCTAGACCTTAGCAAATTTCCTAGAATTCTTATCTCTGGACCCAATATAATTCATGGGTACAATCCGTATGTTGGGGTACATATGGTATGGTCCAATCGTATACAGACTAGTGTTGGCTGGTGGGATAGATTTTGGTTACTGGAATGGATACGACTTAGGGGTACAAGTCATATTGGTAGTTATAGATCATTTAGTTTTTTAAATTAATCTTAGACTTGGTTACTTAGGTTGGATCTGGGTGTGAGTGTTTCACCATGAGCTATAAGCTAGGGTACGAATCATACCCAAGAATCTTATGGTGGACAGTGTCTAAATCCTCCTGGTATTTTATTCTTCCAGGGATACGGGTCATGGATATGGATCGTATCCTGTGGTTACGACATGGTTGGATGTGTCATATACTGGATAGTGTTTTGTCTAAGGATGGAAGTTCAAGATACAAGTGGTGGATGCCGATTTGATTGGAGGGTACGACTTGTATGGGTCGATTGTATCCTTGTGACGAGATTTTGGTGGAACTTAAGTGGGGGTATTCTGGACATTTACCTACTTATCCTATAGAATCCCACTACTTCTAACCTACTTGGAAGAATATTTGCCATATTGTTCTATTCAGTAATAGTTAGAAACTCTTCCTAAACGCTCCACAGTTCTCTCATGAGCTATTGGGCAAGGGGATCTAGGGTTTCAACTGAAGGATCAATTTAGGGCATGTCTTGGTGATTTCTTTCCATCATTATTTTTATTTAAGGCATGTTTCTGTCCCTTCATTGTTAATTTTACTTAAAGGCATGGTTTATATGAATGTTTTCATGGTTTAACTGTTACATAGTTTTGGCATTCAAATATGATTTGGGGTTTTTGATATTAAATGGTTGGTTATGGTTTCTCATGGTTTTAATTATGCTTTTGTATGTATTAATGGTGGTTTTGGATGATTGGATTGAATGGGAATAGTTTAATGGTAATTGGAATTTCTTTTGGTCATATTATGCCCCTATTGTGTTTGACAAAATACTTATAAAGATATGTTTATTGCATTGACTTCTCTTAATTGAACTCTTGCATGTTTTAAACTTGGTAAAGTAATTATGCATGGTTTAAATGATTTGGAAAGGCTAAAGGCTAATTGGTTTTGCTTGTGGGGAGCATGGAAGTCTCCCAACTGGTTAAATATGGTAAAGGGATGGGGACTTGAAAGTCCCCTTAAACCTATAAATAGTTTGCTATGGATGATACTTATAAGTAAGGGTTGGTATGATGATAATAATAGCAATGGCCTTGGTGAATAAATGGATAATGGTTTGGTTATTTGGAAATTGGTTTTAATTGGGCAATAATGGTGGGAGGTGTAACTAAGCCATGGAAAGTGGAGATCCAGGGGGAACCAAAACTAGAAACTCATATTTGTCGATATGAGGTTGGTATTGGTGACCTTATGTAGATGTCACACTCTTTCTTGAGGATGTATTAGTCATCCCATGGGATACTTCCCTGGTCATGCAGCTACACATATTGGGGCCCTTTCAGTAGGGGGATATGAACCTATATAGGCCATGGGTTATTTAGGAAGACAAAGCTACACAACCCAGATAAAAGTTTTAAAGGCATGCTAAACTCGGTTCTTTTTTCCAGACATTGTTATATATATGTGTGTGTGTATGTGTGTGTGTGTGTTTGGTTGTGTACATATGGATGATTTTACTTGGTTTATAAATTACATTATTTTATCCTTACCCTGAGATCATGCTAGCAGTTACTCGCTAAACCTATCTACTGGTAGCTGTATACCCATGATATGCAAGAGCCAATCGTTCTGCACCTCCTACATATAGACTGACTCAGGATCAACATTTGTACAAAAGTGGTGAGCTCCTATCCTTTTAAAAAGCACTATTTCATGTTATCGATATTTCTAGACATTTTAGTTTTATTTTGGATATTGGTTTTGGCTATGGTTGGGGACATGTCCTAATCAGATTTCATTACTCTTCTAGTTAGACTCTTTGTGGTACTTCTATAAGCTGGAATAGGTAGGATCGGTATAGGTTTCAGCCTTGGCATTGGAATAGGCTGGAAGGATGGCATCATTGGACATAATTTCTCACTGTTCCTTCATATTTCATTTTGGGATTGATTATATTATGCTTTGGAACGTCTTTGGTTATAGCTTGGTTTATGGCCTTATTTAGTATGGTTGGATAATGTTTATGAAATGGATGGACTCGATTGGGTCAGTGACGATTGTTATCTATTCCCAGGGACTTTGTGGGAGCTATTACGCTATTATGTTTCATGCTCAGAATTTAGCCAACTCAAGGCAGGAGAGTGGAGGTTGGGGTGGATAACGAGGGTGGTCTCCGATCCTGGTAAGACTTGTGACGCCCATTACGACAAGGCCCCAGGGCAGTTCATGTTAGTTTTGGGGGTTGATGTCATTTTTTTTGTTTTTTTCATTGTTTTGTACTGTACGTGATTTGTGGAGAATAAAAGGGCAAGGCTGGATTGGGTATGGGCTATTGGGAGTGGGCTAGTTTGGTTTGCTGGCCTGCTGCTGGATAGTGTTATTGTTGTTGGTGAATTAGGTTAAGCTTAGCAAGCTACTGTTATTATTGTTTGTTGGTTTGCTACTGGGGTAGGCTTGAAATTAAGAAGGGATAGGGGTCGAGATTAGGATAGTTTAGGAAATAGCCATGGGTTAGAATCTAAGTTGATATTATTTAAATTTTTTCCACAATGGAAAGCAATTGGCTAATTGTCTTGCATCTTTGGCCAAATTGACTTCAATTATGATCAAAATTTTATAAATAAAATAAAATTCGATACGAATTAAGTATTAATTTAATCTCAAGTTTCTTGGTTTCTCAAAATCAAATAATTATTTTTCTGAATAATTTTTTTTAATGACAAAAATTTTCTTAAAATCAAAATCCCCATTTGAATTATATTTTTTAAGATAGTTCTTGATTTAATTTTGTGATAAAATAGTTATTGAAGCAACCAAAATTATATGATCTCGTATACATAAGTAACACCCTATGTTTTAGACTTTGATATTTAATTGCACAATTGAACACTACTCGGGGAATGACTTACATGATGTGTCGTTATCACTCATCACGAGTCTTATGGTGCCACTCGTTTCCTAACCAGTGAAGTTACCGAAGCCACTACCTTGATTACGACTAAACCTCCCACGAATCATATAATAAGGTCATGTGTTGTGGTGAGGAACTCATGACCATAATAGTGTGATTTCCCTAAGTTGATGCCCAGACTATGAGTCTAGGAAATGATTCATGACCAATCACCATGATTCATTTCCTAACTCATAACGACTGGCGATAGTTTTTCTACACGTTTTCATTTAGGGTATTTTGATCATTTCCTCCCTTCCAACTAGTATCCCTCAATTTAAAACACCCCAAAAGGTCCATTTTTTCATTATTTACCAAATCATAAACATTATTCTCTCATATCAAACTTCTAAAGTCAAGAGAAAGCTAGGGTTTTAAGAGAATAATCCTTTAGTCCTTAATTGGTGGTTTTCTCTCCTAATTTCTTGTTTTTTCAGTCATGTATCTCCTCCCTAACTTGATTTTTTATAAAGGCACATGTTTAATCATTATTCATGTGAATTTAATTGTGGGTTTCTAATTGGGTTGAGGATTTTTGATTGTTTAATATTGAAATTTCTTTCTTCACATATTGAATATAATATTCAGGCTATAAATTATAGATTTTGAATTGAATAGGCGCATGGTTATGGGAATTTAAAAAGGGGGAACATGGGTTTCCCCAAATTGTTGAATTTTGGCTTGATAATGGTAATATGCTTAATCCACCTTCACGAACTTTTATTTTTAATGTAGTATTTGGATGGTTTAACCCATTTTTAAACTATTGCATTATATTAATGGAACAGAGGATTAAAATGGATTTTAGAGTACTTGGTGGTCATGGTTTGGTTTTAAAATGGAACTTAGGAGTCAATTGCTTTAATTGGATTGGAATGACATAATTGGACTCAGCTTAAAAGCATAATTGGTGTGACGATACCAATTGTATATGCCTTAATAAAAGACTACTCGATTTATTGTTGGTATTTTTTTCTAAATGGTTTTTATTTGGGCGTAAAGGGGGTTGTATAGCTTGTCGTGAAGGTGGAGGTCCCAGGGGGGACCAATACTAGAAACCACATTTGCAGACGTGGGGGTATTTATGACCGTTTGTATAGTTTACACAATATATATTTTTGGGATGGTTGGAGCCATGATGTGTCTGCCCCTTCCTCAGATTTTTCTTAGTTTTTACGGCTAACACGCGCTGAGGCCCTTTCAATATTGTAGCTGCCCTTAGGATGGATAGAGCTACACAATCTAGTTTAATGGTTTTTAAATCCCACATTTATAACCCTATACCCTATCTCAATAGTATATATATATATACACACACACATAGGAATGTGTGCATGTGAATTTGATTAGTTTTGGACATGACATTATTTTATCACTTCCCCTGAGTTACATGTAGTGCTTATCCTACTAATTACTCCTAGACACTGCATTATTTCAAGATGTAGGTTCCTAGGGGTTTTCTGATACTCCTGTGTAGTTTAATTGATGTGGTTCATTGGTTGATCTTCTCTGAAGTGGTGAGCCTCTATCTTTGGGAAGGCCACACATTTCATTAATTTTATTATGGTATCAGTATTTTGTTAGGTTTTTATTCAAAATTTTTGAGAATTGAAGAGTTCCAATGTCATTATCGAGGGCATATCATGATCCATTGGGTATTCTGGTACTTAGAGGCTTTTGTGGACAAGTGCGGGTTGGATGTTAGTTATGATTCTTAGATTGCCTTTATCTTATCTACTTTTATTTCGATATATATGACTGTGTTTTGCTACATATCTTTATGGTATTTCGGATATTATTAAAAGGGGGTGTTCTCTTGCTCATGGTGGGCTTGAGATACCCATCACGGCTAGGCCATGGTTCAGGTCATGACAAGCTTGGTATCAGAGCACTGTTCAGGGTCATTGAGTTTTTTTTATGCGTGTGTAGCCGGCCAGACTTATAAGGGAGAGGCTATGAGGCATTTAGGAATACTTTCCTTTCTTATTTTCTAGTTCAGGCTATAGAATCTAGTGTCTTGGAAACCCTCTAACTCATGGGTTCCTCACATTTCAAATCATCTCTTCCCAAAGATCAGATATTCATCAAAAATTTGCTGGACCCTCTATCCTTCCTGAGGATAATATGGAGGGAACTCATCCTATTTATGGAGGGCAAACCTAATTGCACTGCCCTATGTTGAGTTCCACCTTCCCCCACTAGTTATCTTTGGGCCATCCAGGATGGTGACACCTATGATCAGCTACCTTAGGGAGACATCTCTAATCTAGAGTTTTGTTGATCTATTTATTTTCTTACTCAGTTAGTGATATCTCAGTTCATGAGGTTGAATTACCCAACCTTTATAGACTCAAAGGTTGAGGAGGATCCTCAAGGGTTTATGAATGAGATGCAGAAGATTTTTAGAGTGATACATGCTGCTAACTCTGAAGTTGTAGAGTTTTCGATAATCAACTCAAAGATATAACTTATCAGTGGTATTAGGAGTTGAAGAAATGGAGTGGTAATTATGAAGAGCCAGCATTATGGAATTATTTTTTAAGTGCCTTTCTTGATCATTTCTTTCCTCGAGAGCTGAGAGAAGCTAAGGCTAAAGAGTTTGTGAATATAAAGTAGGGTAAGATGAGTGTGAAAGAGTATGCCTTTAAATTGCAGCAGTTGTCTTGTTATGATCCATAGTTGGTATCTACCATGAGGGCCAAAATGAGGAAATTTACTTTAGAGTTGTCCCATGACTTAGTGCTATAGTGTAAGGCTGCAATATTGAACAATGATATGGACATCTCCAGACATGTGATTTATATGAAACAGGTAGAGGATGAAAAGAAAAAGTAGGCAGAGATGGCAGAGAGGTAGAATAAGATTTATAGGTATTTAAAGCATAGTGTAAATCAGTAGCAGAGTGGAAGGGATGGTAGGCAGTGGACCAAGAAGAATGGTTGGGGAAATTCTAATTCATATTCTTTAGCTATGCTCCTTATCCTAAGCCATCTGGTAAGCATCATTTTAGGTTAGAAATGGTCCTAAGGCACAGGGTGCCAAGTCTTAGGCTACTGGAGCTCAATCAGCCCACCTGTTCCACCGTGTCAATTTTGGGGACTACTTCACTATGGTTAATGTGATAAGGGAAGGAACATGTGTATCAATTATGGTCAGCCTTGACATATGTAGAGGAACTATTCTATAGCTAAGGTAGCCACTAGAGCTAATAAGGTTTAGGTCACCACTTCTTTGGCTCCTGCACCAAAAGGTGCCACTTTTACTACTAGTGAAACACCGTGGTTTTTGGACCTTAGATAATTTCCTGGAATTTTGGTCTCTGGACTAATTACGACTCATGGGTTTGAGCCGTATGTTGGGGTACAAATGGTATGGTATAGTCGTATGCTAAACAGTATTGGTTGGTGGGATGGATTTTGGTCACTGGAATGGATATGACTTGGTGGTACAAGTCATATGGTTGGATACGGATCATTTAGTTCCTTCACTTAACCTTAGACTTGGTAACTTAATTTGGATCTGAGTACGAGTGTCTCACAAGGAGCCGTAAGCTAGGGTTTGGTTGTAAGTGTTCAAACTTTCTGTGATTCTATCTTACCAGGGATACGGGTAAAGGGTACAGATCATATTCTTTTAATGCAACTTATGAAGAATGATTCATACAGTGGACATTATTGGGTCCATGGGTTAAAGCTTAGGATATGAGTGGTGGGTACCTCTCGTATCGACAGGTACGATTCGTAAGGGTCAGTCAAACACCTGTATGAGATATTTATTCATCTTAAGAGGGGGTGTTCAGGATATTTCCCCACTTATCCGAATAAGGTCCCATGACTTCTAACTTGCTTGGGAGGCTATTAACCATATTATTCTATACATTATCACTTATAAACTCTTCCTAAACACTCTATAATTCTCTGAAAAGATTTTGGGCAAAAACGCTAGGGTTACAACTTAAGGACTGATTTAGGGATCTTGTTGGTAGTTTCACTCCATCTATTTTTTCAATAAAGGCATGTTCTCTTCCCTAATTGTTAGTTCCAACTAAGGTATAATTTTTATACAACGTTTTTATGATTTTATTGTTGTATGATTTTGGGTTTTCAAATATGATTTGGGTGTTTTGGTTATAAATGTTTGGTTATGGTTTTCCCATGTTTTAATTATCCTTTTATATACTTTAATGGTGGTTTTGGATACTTGGTTGCATGGGAATGATTCTTTGGTAATTCACTTTTGTTTTGGAACTACCATGCCCCTAATTCTTTTTTTTTGATAAAATGCCCTTAACAATATTTTAATTATAATATTGGTTTTCAATGGAATTTATGCATGGTTGAAACTTGGAAATGTAACCCTAAATAGTATGAATGGTTTAAATAGTTTAAAATGGATTTGGAAGGCCTTGGTGTCCATGTTTTTTGTTAAATGGAAATCATGAAGGGTACATGGAATGCCTTAAACTTATATATGTTTGGCTGTGGACAAAACTTTCAAGTATAGTCATTATGATGATGCCATTACTAATGGCCTTGGTTAATAAATGGTTAATGGATTGGTTAGTTAGTTGGTAATGATTTTTATTTGGCAACAATGGCAAGGTGTGCAACAAAGATATAGAAGGTGAAGGTCCGGGGAGGGGGGAGGACCAAAATTGGAAACTCATATATTTTGATGTGAGGTTTGGTCTTGGTGACCATGTACATGATGTATCACTACATAATGAGGGATGTACTAGCTATCCCATGTTTTAATTCCCTGGTCGTGAGGCTTCACTCACTAGGGTGAACCCATATAGCCCATGAGTGGTTTAGGACAACAAACATACACAACCTACGTAAAGGTTTTAATGGCATGCAAAACCCGGTCCCCTTTCCCTGCATAGTTATATATATATGTATGGTTGTGTATATGGATGGTTTTACCTAGTTTTATAAATGGCATTATTTTATCCTTGTCATGACTTCATGCTAGCAATCACTCGCTAACCCGTCTTCGAGTAGCTGTATACCCTCACTATATAGGAATCGACTATTCTACTCCACCTACATAGTGATTGACTCGGGGATAACTATTGGATTAAAGTGGTGAGCTTCCATCTTTCTGGAAGGCTCTATTTCATATTGGTTATAGGCTTTATGGTAAAGTTATGGGTTGGAAAGGACGGGATCAGTATTGGAGTCAGCCTTAATATTTGCATTGGAATTGAGGCTAACATCATTAGAAATAATTTCTCACTGTTCTATCATATTTTATTTAGGGATTAATAATACTAGATTTTGGATATCATTTGGTTTTTGCCTAGTTTATGGCCCTTATTTTGGTATTAGTTTGGGTTAGTGCTTTTGTTGGTATAGTTTGATGTGACAGGATGACTTGGTAGGTTTGGTCTATAGACAGAACTATCCCAAAGTCAGTCCTAGTCAAGTTATGCTCTCTTGGTAATGGTGCGGTACTCATCCAACTTAAGCTATGCTAATGGCGGTTGGTTTAGGTAAAGGGGGTGGTCCCTAGTCCTGGATGGACTTGGGATGCCCATTAAGTCTAGGTCCCCGATCATGTCCTTTCAAGTTGGTACCAAAGCTTTAGGTTCATAGTCAAATAGGATTCCACAAAGTCATGTCGAATAAAGTCTCTTTTAGGGGTGTGCAGAGCGTCACACTCATAAGAGGGAGGCTATAAGCCATTTATAAGTATTTCACTCTCTTGGAATTTTATTTTCAAGCTTGGAGTCTAAGTCCTGGAACTCTTCCTTAATCCTTGGTTGTTTACTTTTTAGATCATGCCTGAATGATCTGGAACACAGGGACACTCTTCAGTCCCATCTGGGGATAATGTTGATGGGGTACATCCTATGTCTGGAGTTCACCTTTGATCTCAGGGTCCTATCCCTAATAGTTCTGTAGTTCCATTGGTTGCTACTAGTCCTCCCTAGGGTGAGGTGACTAATGCAGAATTTTGCTAGTCTATTCATATTATGGCTATTTTAGTTAGTGCTCAAGCTGAGCGGGATGTGTATGGTGGGTTATCTACTGAGGCTACAAGGGTTGGTCATTTTCTGAAATGAATCCTCTTGCTTTTGATGGTGTAAGGGTTGAGGAGGACCTCAGGTTTTCTTGAATGAATTGGAAAAGATATTCAGGGTGACTCAACCCACTAATATGGAAGGTGTAAACTTTACATCTTATCAGCTCAAGGAGGTTGCGTGCTAATGGTAAAGAAAGTGGGATAGGGATAAAGAAGATGTGTAGAAGTTATCCTTATGGGATGCTTTTTCTGGAGCTTTTCTGGATTATTTCTTTTCTCAAAAGCTGAGCAAAGAAAAAATGGAGGAGTTTGTAAGTCTTTGGCAAGGGAGAACATCTATCAAGGAATATACCTTGAAGTTTCTTCAACTGTCAAGGTATGCTCCTAATTTGGTGGCTGATATGAGAGTGAGAATGAGAAAGTTTGCTTTTGGGTTGAATCATGATTTTATCTTGGAAAGCAGGACAACTTTACTGATTAAAGATATGGACATTTCTAGGTTGACTGTTCATATGTAGAAAGTAGAGGATGAGAAGAGAAAACATGCAGAGTTTGGAGATAGGCAGAGTAAGAGGAGTAGGTTTTCTGATAAGGGAGGTACTCAGTCTCAGGGTAGTTGGGATAACGGAAAATGGCAGAAAAAGAAGTGGAGGACTTTTGGATCCTTCTCTACTGCTATTACTTTTTACTAAAAGCTATCGAATGACAGGCATCACTAGGGTGGTGATAAATTTTGGGCATAGAGTGGCCAATCTCAGGCGAGTGGGGTTAGTTGATTTCTTTATTCCCTTTTTTTAGGTTCTCTGATCATCGTCAATAGGGTTATTACAATGAAAGGAGGGGCAAATGCTTCAAGTGTGTCCAGGCAATACATCAGCTTAAGAATTATCCTGTTAATAAGGTTGCTAAGGGAGAAAACATGGTACTGGCTTCATCTTCTGCTCCTGCACCCGGTGGTGCCACATTTATTTCTATTGCTATACCTGATTCTAGTGTTGGCCAGAATAGATTGTATTTTTTAGTGTCCCTACAGGAATCTGAGGCATCACCTCATGTCGTTACTTGTATGTCACTAATCTTTTCTCGTTAAGTGTATTATCTACTTGATCTAGGGTCCTGTCTTTATTATGTGACCCCATTTGTGGCTGTACGTATTGGTTTTGATCTTGAGGTTATTTTAAATTCTTTTTTTTATGTTACCCAGATAGGTGACTCAGTTTTTTCTAATAGAGTCTATAGGGGGTGTGGTATCTGTTAGTGGTCAACACACTTTGATGGATTTGTTTGAGCTTGATATGGTAGAATTTGACGTTATTCTAGGGATGGATTAGTTACACTCTTGTTACGTGTCCTTGGATAGTCAGACTTGTAAGGTTATCTTTAAGTTCCCTGTTGAACCAGTTATAGAGTCGGAGGTGGTTCCCTATCTCTTAGGGCGAGGTTTATTTCTTATATTAGAGCTCAGAAGTTAATCTTTAAAGGTTGTCTTTATCACTTTTTCTTGGTTAAAGGTTCTAACTTGGAGGTTCTATCTTTTTTAGTTAGTCCCATTGGTAAATGAGTTTCCTGAGTTCTTTTTTGGATGATCTTCCAAGTGTTCCTCCGGATAGGTACATAAAGTTTGGTATTAATTTGGTTCTGGATACTTATCCAATATCTATTCCTCTTTATAGAATGGCTTCGACTGAGTCGAGGAAACTCAAAGAGCAACTTAAGGAACTTTTGGATAAGGGATTTATTCGTCCTAATACATCCACATTGGGTACACCGGTGTTGTTTGTGTGCAAGAAGGATGGTTACCTTTGGATGTGCATTAACTTTAGGCAGTTCAATGAGCTAACAATTAAGAAAAAGTATCCTCTTCTAAGGATAGATGATTTGTTTGATCAATTGCAAGGTGCCAAGTTCTTTTCTAAGATAGATCTTCGATCTGGGTATCATCAACTTATGATTAGGGAGGTGGATATCCCTAAGACGGGTATTTGTACTCGATATGGGGACTTTGAATTTTTGGTTATTTCATTTGGATTGACTAATCCCCGATGATATTTATGGATTTGATGAACAAGATTTTCAGGATGTTCTTGGATCTCTTTGTTATTGTGTTTATTGATGACATTCTAGTTTATTCCAAAAGTGAGGTAAATCATGTTAATCACCTCCGTGTGGTATTCTAGACCTTAAAGGAACAACAATTGTATGCTAAGTTCTCTAAGTGTGAGTTTTGGTAGAATATTATGACTTTTCTTGGTCATATTATTTCTAGCGAAGAGATGATAGTGGATTCACAAAAGGTGGTTGTGGTTATAAGGTGGCCTAGACCCACAACTCCAACTGACATCCGAAGCTTCTTGGGCTTGGCTAGGTATTATAGGCTGTTTATGGAAGGCTTTTCATCGATAGCTTCTCCTTTAACTAAGTTGACTCAGAAGAAGGTTAAGTTTTCTAGGTTGGATGCTTGTGAGGGGAGTTTTCAAAATTTGAAAGGTTAGCTAACTTTGTCTCCAATTCTGACTTTATCAGAAGGCAATTATAGTTTTTTTGTCTATTGTGATGCATCTCGGGTGAGTCTTAATTGTGTTTTAATGCAGAATGGGAAGGTGATTGGCTATGCTTCTAGTCAGTTAAAGGTACATGAGAGTAACTATCCTACTCATGACTTAGAGTTGTTGGCGGTGGTTTTTACCTTGAAAATATGGCTGCATTATTTGTATAGTGTACATATTGACATCTTTTGTGATCATAAGAGTCTACAATATGTGTTCACTCAAATGGGGAAAATCTCAGGCAGAGAAAATGGCTAGAGCTTCTCAAGGACTTTGATATAAGTCTTCACTATCACCCAGGTAAGGCTAATATAGTTCCTGATGCTCTTAACAGGCTGTCCTTAGAAAGTTTGGCTCATGTGAAGAAAGGAAAGCGGGAGTTGGTGAAGGATATTCATCTCTTAGCTAATCTTAGAGCATGTCTCGTAGACTCCAAGACTGAGGTATAATGGTACAAGAAGTAGTTTGATCGTCTCTCGGTGTAGAGATTAAGCAGAATCAAGTATTGAATCCTGTCTTGATAAAAATCAAGGGTGATGTTGGTGTGTAAAAGATGATAGTCTTTGAGATTAGTGGTGAGGATACTTTATGGAACCAAGGAAAGTTGTGCGTTCTTGATGTTGATGGTTTGCGTCAAAGGATTATGGACGTGGCACATGAGTCGCGCTATGTTGTTGATCCCGATTCCACAAAGATGTATCATGATCTCAATGAGATGTATGGGTGGAATAGTATGAAGAGGGACGTGGCTGACTTTATACACAAGGGCTTTGTATGTCAACAAGTTAAAGTTTAACACATGAGACCTGGTGGGTTGTATCAAGAGATATTTTTGCCCGAATAGAAATACAAGGTAATCAATATGGACTTCGTTACTGGTATTCCTCAATCTCAGAATCAATATGATTTGATTTTGGTCATCATGGATAAGATGACAAAGTCTGCTCATTTCTTGCCAGTAAGGGAAGCCTTTTTGTGGCAGGATTATGCAAAGTTATATATTCAAGGGATTTATAAGTTAGATGGAGTACCCGTTTTGATTATTTCTAATCGTGACATGCAATTTATGTCACACTTCTGGCAGACTTTCCAGAAAGGGTTGGAGACTATGGTAAGTCTGACTAGTACTTTTAACCCGTAGACGGATAGACAAGTAGAGAGAACTATTTAGACATTGAAGGATATGCTTCGAGCTTGTGTGATTGATTATGGTGGCAATTGGGTTAGGCATCTACCTTTGGTAGAGTTTGCTTACAACAATAGCTATTATTCTAGTACTGGTATAGCTCCTTTTGAGGCATTCTATGGTAGAAGGTGTAGATCTTCTATTGTTTGATTTAATCTTAGGGAGGCTAATAGGTTTAATTTCGACTTGATTTACCATGATATGGGGAATATGAAGGTGGTTTGGGATAGGCTTAAGGCTGCCCAAAGTCGCCAAAAGTCCTATACAGATGTTAGGTGTAGAGACTTGGAGTTTGAGGTTTGGGATAAGGTTTTCCTCAGGGTATCTCCCATGAACAAGGTAGTTCAGTTTAGTAAAAAGGGAAAGCTTAGTCCCTAGTATGTTGGTCCTTATGAGATTTTGAAGAGGATTGGTAATGCTGTATACAAATTAGAGTTACCATCTAGATTGAGCTCGGTTCATCCAGTATTTCATGTCTTCATGTTGAGGTAGTGTCTTGGTGATCCTTCTTCAATTATTTCTTTGGAAGGGTTGGGTATCTCAGACTCTCTATCTTCTAAAGAGGTCTCGATTGAGATCTTTGATAGGCAGGTTCATCAATTGTGGACCAAGGATGTGGCTTAGGTTAATGTTCTATAGATGAACCATAGGGTGGAAGAAACTTTGTGGGGAGTGGAGAAGGACATGAAGTCCAAGTATCCGCATCTGTTTTCTGCTCCTGGGATGCATGAGGAAGGTATGTGTCTTAAAAATATCTTTATTTTCTGAGTTTGTTAAAGGAAATATTAATATCTTTCCCTATATGTTTTTAAACTTTGTTAGATATTGGAAATATATTTGTTAATTCAAATGACTCATATCTGTGGTTACCCCTACTTTGTCCGTCATTCGGAGAAAAATATTCCTAGTAGGGGAGGCTGAAACACCATGGTTTCTAGACCTTAGAAAATTTCCTGGAATTCTGGTCTTTGTAACCAATACGACTCATGGGTACTAGCTGTATGTTGAGGTACAAATGGTATAGTCTAGTCGTATGCAAACCAGTGTTGGTTGGTGGGATGGATTTTTGTTGCTGGAATGGGTACTACTTGGTGGTACGAGTCATATAGTTTGATATGGATCATTTGGCTCCTTTATTTAACCTTATACTTAGTAACTTAAGTTGGATATAATTACGAGTGGCTTACCGAGAGCCATTAGCCAGGGTACGAGTCATACTTAGGACTAGTATGGTGGTCAGTGTTCAAACTTTCTGCTATTCTATCTTTCCAGGGATACAAGTGAATAGTACAAATTGTATGCTGTCAATATGAATTGTGAAAGATGAGTCATACACTGGAAAGTATTGGTTCTAAAGGTTAAGGCTTAGGATAGGATTGCTGGGTACCACTCGTATAGAAGGGTATGACTTGTGAGGGTCAATCGTACCCCTTGATTGGATTTTGGTGCAACTTAAGTGGTGGTATTCAGGACCTTTCTCCACTTATCCAAATAATTTCCCACGACTTCTAACTCACTTGGGAGACTATTCATCCTATTATTCTTTTCGTTAATACTTAGAAACTCTTTCTAAATACTCGATAATTCTATCCAAAGCTTTTGTCCAAGAAAGCAAGGGTTTCAACTAGAGGACTAATTTGGGGATCTTTTTGGCGGTTTCTCTCTATCTATTTTGTCAATTAAGTCATGTTGTCTTCCCTCATTATTAGTTCCAACTAAAACATGGTTTTTATAAAATGTTATCATGATTTTATTGTTGTATGATTTTGGGTTTTCAAATATGATTTGGGGGTTTTTGTTATAAATGTTTGGCTATGGTTTTCCCAAGTTTTAATTATGCTTTTATATCTGCTAATAGTGGGTTTGGATAATTGGTTGCATGGGAAAGGTTCTATGGTATAGACTTTGGTTTTGGAAATACTATGCCCCTCAATGTGTTTGAAAAAGTGCCTTTAATAGTTTTTTCATTATAATATTGGTTTTTAATAGAACTTATGCATGATTTAAACTTGGTAATGGAACCCTAAATAGTATGAATGGTTTAAATGGATTTAAAAGGTCGTGGTAGCCATAGTTTTTGTTAAATAGAAATCATGAAGTGTACATGGAATCCCTTAAACCTATATATGGTCGGCTATGGAAAAAATTTACAAATATAGTAAGTATGACGAAACCATTACTAATGTTCTTGGTAAATAAATGGTTAATGGATTGATTAGTTGCTTGGTAATAATTTTAATTGGGCAAAAATGGAGGGGTATGTAGTAATGCCGTGGAAAGTGGAGGTCCTAGAGGGACCAAAATTGGAAACTCGTATTTGTCGATATGAGGTTTGGTCTTGATGACCCTGTGCATGATGTCATACTTTATATTGGGGCATTTACTAGTCATCCCAGATTTTACTCCCTAGTCGTATGAGTTCACACATTAGGACCCTTTCATTAGGGAGAGATAAACCCATATAGCCCATGGGTGATTTAGGATGGCTAAGCTACACAGCTCAGGTAAAGGTTTTAATGGCATGTTAAACCCAATTCTCTTTGTCGGAAAAGTTATATATATATATATGTATGGTTATGTGCAGATGGATGGTTTTACTTGTTTTTATAAATGGCATTATTTTATCCTTATCCTAAGTTCATGCTAGTGATCTCTTACTAACCCATCTTCGGGCAACTGTATACCCACGCTATGCAGGAACCAACCATTCTACTCCTCCTAAATAGGGATTGACTCGGAGATAGTTATTGGATTAAAGTGGGGATAGTTTTAGGAAGGCTTCATTTCATGTTATGGATATTTTTAGACATTTTGGTTTATTTTTAGATATTATTTTAGCTAGGGTTGGGGGCATGTCACAGCTAAATATTCTTTCTTATTTGGTTATATGGTTTATTGTACTGCTATGGGTTGGAATAGGCAAAATCGGTGTTGGTGTCGGCCTTAATATTGGCATTAGAAATGGGGCTGACATCATTAGACATAATTTCTCACTGTTCCATCATGTTTTATTTTGGAATTAATCATATTATATTTTTATCTTATTTTATTTTAGCTTGGTTTATGACCCTTGTTTCGGTATTGGTTTTGCTTGGTGGTTTGGTTGGTATGATTTGGTGTGATGACATGAGTTGGTAAGGTTGGTATAGGAACAGAGCTATCCCAAATTTAGTCCTTATGTGGTTATGGTATCATGCTAATTGTTAAGTACTTTGCCGACTCAAGTTATGCTAATGGTTGTTCAGTTGGGTAACAGTAGGTGGTCCTCAATCCTGGTTTGACTTTGGATGTCCATTATGATAAGTCCTTCGATAGGGTCGTGTCAAGTTGGTTTCAGAGGTTTAGGTTCATAGTAAATTGGGAGTCCTCAAATCCATGTCGAGTAGAGTCTCTTTTAAGGTGTATAGCATGCCACACTCATAAGAGAGAGCCTACAAGATATTTAGGAATGTTTCACTTTTTGTGCCTACTCTAGTGTGTGATTTTATTATTGCTAGAAAAATCTAGAGGGGTTCTATGGTATCTATTCATAATAAGGAGACATTAGTGGATCTGATAGAGAGCTGGATTAGTATATTATTAGGTGATCTTGGGGATAGATTGGCTTTATTCGTTCTATGCAAAAAGTTAGTCTTTAATTTTCTAATGTATCAGTGATCGAATGGGAGGGTAGTTCTTTAGTACCCTAAGGGAGGTTTATTTCTTTTCTTAGAGCCTAGAAGTTGATTTCCAAAAGGTTTCTATATTATTTAGTTTAGGTTAAGGATTCAAAGTTTGAAGGTCCCCCATTGCAGTCAGTCCTTGTGGTTAATGAGTTTCCCAAAGTGTTCTCTGATAATCTTCCTGGAATTCCTCCCATTATGGAGATAGATTTTGGGATTGATCTTCTGCTAAATACTCATCCTACCTCCCTTTTTCCATATCGAATGGCTTCAGTTGAGTTGAAGAAGCTAAAAGAGCAGTTAAAGGATCTTGTTGATAAGGGTTTCATCCATCCTAGTGTTTCTCTGTGGGATGCTCTCATGCCTTTTGTGTGAATGAAAGATAGGTCTCTTCTGATGTGTATATTGTCAGCTGAATAAGGTAATGATGAAGAATAAATATCCTCTTCCTAGGATTGATGATATTTTCGACTAGCTTTAGAGTGCTAGGTGTTTCTCTAAGATTTATCTTTATTTGGGTTACCATTAGCTGAAAATTTGGGAGGTTGATATTCCCAAGACTTATTTCTAATCCCAATATAGTGATTATGAGTTCCTAGTTATGTCATTTAGGTTGTCTAATGTTCCAACTATTTTCATGGATCTTTTGAATCGAGTTTTCCGTTAGTTTTTGGGCTTTTTATTATTTTTTTCATCAATGAAATATTGGTGTACTCTAAGAGTGAGGAGGATCATGCCAATCATATTCGGATTGTGTTGCGGACACTTGTGGATCAGAAGCTGTATGCTAAATTTTTGTAAGTATGAATTTTGGTTGAATGTTGTGACTTTTCTTAGGCATATTATTTCTAGTGAAGAGATCAAGGTGGATCCACAGAAAGTTGATGTAGTTAAGAAATGGCCTTGACCCATGACTCCAACCATTGTTATTAGCTTCTTGGGCTTGTCTAGGGTACTATAGGAGGTTTGGGGATAGTTTTTCATCCATTGTTAATCCATTGACTAAGTTAACTTAGAAAAAAATAAAGTTCTTGCGGTTCAATGCTTGTGAGGGTAGTTTTGAGAAGTTGACTTTGACACCATTTTTTACCTTACCTAAGGGTACTGATGGATTTGTGGTGTATTCTGATGCATCCCATATAGGACTGGGTTGTGTATTGATACAACATGGTAGGGTTGTGGCTTATGCTTCAAAGCAGCTTAAAGTTCATGAGAGGAATTACCTAACTCACGACTTAGAGTATGCGGCTATGGTTTTACTTTAAATATTTTCCACCATTATCTGTACGGGGTGAATGTGGATATCTATTCAAACTATATGAGCTTGCAGTATATGTTCACTCAAAAGGATTTGAATCTATGGTATAGCCAGTGGCTTGAATTGCTTAAGGATTATCTCATGAGCCTTTATTATTATCCAAGTAAAGCTAACATCATTGCTGATGCTCTTAGAAGGTCAATATGGGGATCTTATCCATGTTATAAAGAGAAAAGAGGGTTGGTCAAGGCCTTTCATAGGTTGGCTAACTTGGGATTTCATGTTTATGACTCTAAGGATAGGAGAGTCATTGCTCAAGAACTAGTTAAATGATCTCTTAGTGCATAGTTGAAGGATAAACAAGCCTTCGATCCCATACTTATGCAGATTAAGGATGATGTGGGTCAGCAAAAAGTTATGGAATTGGAGATTGGGGGCGATAGAAAATTGAGGTATCAAGGTAGGTTGTGTGTTCATGATGTTTATGGGATGAAGAAAGGATTTTGATTGAGGACCATAAGTTCAGATATAACATTCATCTAGGTTTGATTAAGTTGTATCATGACTTAAAGGAAATCTATTAGTGGATCAATATAAAGAGGGAGGTGGAAATTTTTTTGGCTAAGTGTATGGTCTGTCAGTAGGTTAAGGATGAACACTTGAGGCCTAGTGGCATGTCTTAAGTGATAGAGTTGCCCTTATGGAAGTGGGAGATGATCAATGTAGATTTTATTATGGGTCTTCCGCGGTCTCGCAATCAGTACAATTCTATTTGGGTCATGTGGATAGGATGAATAAGTCCGCTATTTCTTGCTTGCTAGAATTAACTACTCAAGAGAAGATTATGCTAAGTTTTTTGTTCAAGAGATAGTAAAGTTTCATGGTGCGCCAGTGTCCATTATTTTAGATCGAGGCATACAATTTACTTCTCACTTTTGATGTTTGTTAAGGTTTGAGTACTTGGGTGAACCTTTAAATTGCTTCCCATCCTCAAATGGACATAGAAGAGGAGCAAACTATTCAAACTTTAAAAGATATGATAAGGGCCCATGTGATTGATTTTTGAGGTCTTTAAGTTGACCACTTTCCTCTTATTGAATTTTCATGCAATAATAGTTATCATTAGAGTATTTAGGTAGCTCCTTTTGAGGGTCTTTATGGTTGAGGTGCAGGTCTCCTATTGGATGGTTTGAGGTTGGTGAAACTAGGTTCTTTCGTCCTGACTTGGTTCACCAAGCCATGGAGAAAGTAAAAGTGATTGGAGAAAGTATTAAGACCGCACAAAGTCACCAAAGGTCTTATGCAAATATAAGGAAAAGGGAGTTAGATTTTGAGGTTAATGATTGTGTATTCTTAAAGATCTCGACCATGAAGAGAGTGATGAGGTTTGAAGAAGTGTGTGGGTGATCCTTCTTTGATTTTTCCCATGGAGGATGTCTGAATTATAAACTCCTTGTCTTATTAGAAAGTCCCGATAGAGATTTTGGATAGGAAAGTCCATAGGTTAAGATAAAGGATGTGGCTTCGGTGAAGTTCTTCGGAGGAACCAAAAGATCTACGTGGGAAGTTAAAGAAGATATGAAGGTTAACATCTATTCTTGTTCCTAACGTTGGATGGAAATGCTTGGGGTATGACCCTCATTCTCCTTTTTGTAAAATTTTGAATTTGTCATTTGGTTGAGTGTGTATTATTTATCATTTTAGTGCCAAGTGGTGTCCTAACTCCCTTTTCGAAAATGAATGATCCTTGGGGATAGGGGTAACATAACAACCTAGGTTTTGGACTTTGATATTTCATTACAGAATTGAACACCGCCCAGGCAATGACTCACATGACCAGTCATTATCACTCATTATGAGTCATATGGTGCTACTTGTTTACTGACCACTAAAGTTCCCGAGGCAACTTTCTTTATCACGACTAGATCCCCATGAGTCGTAGGTGAGGTTGCGAGTCATGGTGTGGGACTCGTGACCATAATAGTATGGTTGCCCTGAGTTGCTGCCTAGACTATGAGTCTAGGAAATGAATCATAACCAGTCACCATGAGTTAATACTTGACCCATAACAAATGGCGACAATTTTTCCTACATATTTTCATAAGGTCATTTTGGTCCTTTCCTCTCATACAACTAGTATCCCATGACCTTAAATACCCTAAAGGGTCTATATTTAATCATTTACCTAATCATAAATATTATTCTCTCCTTTAAAACTTTTAAAGTAAAGAGAAATCTTGGGTTTCAAAATCTTCTTCATCTAGGCTTCAGTTGGTGTTTTTTCTCCAAATTTCTTGGTGTTTCAGAAATGTCTCACTGCCTTAACTTTATTTTATATAATTTCACATGTTTAATTATTGTTCATGTGAATTTAATTATGGGTTTCTAATTAGGTTGATGTTTTTGGATTGTTTACTCTTGGATTGCTTTCCCCATGTTTTAAATATGATATTCATGCTTTAAATTTGGGATTTTGAATTAAATGGGCGCATGGTTATGGGAATTTAAAAAAGGGGAACAAGGGTTTCCCAAAATTATTGGATTTTGGCTTGATAATGGAAATATCCTTAACCAACCTTAATGAAATTTTGTTTTAAATGTGGAATTTGAATGGTTTAACCAACTTTTAGAACTACTGCATTATTTTATTGGAAAAATGGATTAAAATGGATTTGAAAGGCCTTGGTGGCCATGATTTTATGTTAAAATAGAATTTGGGATTCAATTTGTTTAATTGGTATTAGAATGGCATAACTGGACACATCTTGGAATAATAATTGGAGTAACAATACTAATGGTCTATTCCCTAATAAAATACTCCTCGGTTTATGGTTGGGATTATTTTCATAATGGTTGTAATTTAGGCTTTAAGGGGGTTGTGCAGCTCACCATGAAGGTAGAGGCCCTGAGGGACCAATAATGGAAACCATATATTTTGGCGTGGGGGTCGTTATGACTGTATGCATAGTTCACACAACATATATATTTTTTGGATGGTTGGAGCCTTGGTGTCTCTGGACTCTCTTTTGATTTTCCTTAGTTCGTGCGACTAACACGCATTGGGGACCTTTCAGCATAGAAGAGCTGAACCCATATAGCCTATGGGTTCCCATAGGATGGATAGAGCTACACAGTCTTGGTTAATTATTTTTAAATCTCATTTTTATAATCTTGTACCCTATCCCAACGTTATATATACATATATATATATATTTGAATATGTGCATGTGGTTTTGATTGGTTTTGGACATGGCATTGTTTTATAACTTTCCTTGAGTTACATTCTGATGCTTATCCCACTAACAATCCCTATATGCTACATTGTTTCCTAATTTAGGGTCCTAGTGTTCTTTTGTTACTCCTATGCAGTGTTAGGTGGTGTGGTTTTTTGTTTGGTCTGCTCTAAAGTGGTGAGCCTCCATCTTCTAAAAGGTCAAACATTTCATTGCTTTTATTTTGGGTTTAATATTTCCTTAGGTTTCTTTCTTATTTTTTGGAATCTATGAGTTCCATTGTCATGGTCAGAGTCATGTCCCGATCCATTTGGTATTTTGGTACTACGAGGCTTTTGTGGACATATGTGGGTTGGATGTTGGTTATGATACTTAGAGTGTCTTTGTCGTATCTACTTTCATTTCTATATATATGATTGTCTTTTGCTATTTATCCTTATGGTGTTCTGGACTTAGGCTAAGGGGGTAGTCTACGGCTCATGGTGGGCTTGAGATACCCCGCATGTCTAAGCCATGGTTTGGGTCATGATATAAATATGGAGATGTATTCTTCATTTAAATGAAAAAATAAACCCAACTAAATATTTTATAAAGCCTTTATCTGGATAAAATAAATATTTTAATTTTATTTAGAATCAAAGAAACTTATAATCAATCTTAGTCGTGGATGGCTAAAATAAGGTGTCAACATGGCCTTTGATGCCTACTAAGTACAAGTGGACTGTGTTTACTTCTACTTCTATGCCTTTTTACTACAGATCCCATTATGAGTGCAAATCATAGTGGCTAACTTGTGTCGTAAGAGACTTATTCTACGGTATTGGCAATCTCAATCATTAAGAGGTAGATTTCAAACCTCATCCTATTTATCTTATCTTTACTTCTATCAGAGATAGATTTTCATGTACTTTAGATTTTAGTATTATTCTAGACGCTCTTTGTACTTATGATACTGGGTTTTGGGGATCAAATATGTTTCTTTCAAATATTCCTATTATTTGAGTATTGTGTCCAAACTTTATTTTAGAAGCCTTGTTTATGTTATTTATTGATATCTCAATTCCTCTTTTCTTTTGAGGGTTTTTAGCTTACCTACCAAGGCTAGATTGAGGCTGGCTCCCTCATGATCTCAACCTTTGGTTCATGACCTATTGGTACCAGAGCACTAGATTTACTGCTCTCATAACTGATAGAACAATATATGTAATAGAGTCTTGCAAATTAATATGTTGACGTCATATCTACTTTTAGAGGCTATAAGATATCTTTTGGAAAAACTTCTCTAAAGTAATTCCTTATGAGTGAAACATACGACTCGTTATCTTTCTAAATGAGTCATTTGGTGGACACACCATCATAATAGTAAGAAACCAAGTAATTAGCCCCTTGACTACAATATTCATGACGACTCTTATTAGACTACATGTGTTTTTAGAAGGATTCACTATCATAATAGTAAGGAGCCAAGATTTAGGTCCTCTGGTCATGACTCTAGGCTATGACTCATGACCAGACCCTATAAGCCATCGCGACTGTTTTCAAAAAATTTCTTAACATATTTAAAAGGGTTATTTGGTATTTTCATACTTTTTAAACACCAAAGCTACGTCATTTTAAGTATCCCAAGGCTGATTATTGGGGTTAATATTCTCCTAAGTTCTTATAAACTCAAAAACCCATTCAATACTTAGAAGAAAAGCGGCAACTTCCTCTCTCCAAAGCCAAGATTAGGGTTCTTCAATATCCTCAAAATCTAAAGAATTCACTAAGGATTTCATCTTTAGGTATGTGGGATTTTCATTAATGGGTTCCTTCCATCAATTGAGTCCAAAATATTTCCTCAATTTACCCTTCAAGTATAAGGTTCCATGAAAACATGAGTTTCAGAATCCTTCAGTTTATTTATTGAATTAAACCATTAATATGTGTTTCCTATAAGTTTAAGAATCCTTCCATACTCAAAATAATAATATATCTTTATATTTTTAAGTTATTTATTTTTGGGCTTTAGTTATGAAATTCCCTATTATGATTAATTTTTAATACTATCATATTAAGGCTATCTTTGTTTTTATTAAGATCCAGACATCTGAATCTAAATAATTAAGATATTGTCTTTATATCTCAAAACTGAATAGTTAAGACTATTTATTTTTAAATATCCAAATATACAAAATTATATATTTGCATGTATGGTAAAAATATAAATCAAATAAAAAGTAATTATATATTTGAAAAATATTTGATTTAATATAATAAAATTACTATTTGATTGAAAAAATATTTATATTTGTTAGTAATAATGGAGAAGGTTTGTAATGATGGTGGTGGTGGTAATGATTGATGTTAGTGATTAGTAATGTCGGTGATGATAGTTTTGATTGTAGAGATGTTTGGTATTGTAGTGAATGTTATGATGGTGGAGATTGGTAATGGTGGTGGTAGTAAGTGAAGTTGGTTCATGTTAGTAGTTGGAGGTGTTGATTGCGATATCTTAAAAATAAATGCATGATAGTTCACGATGTTTTGGTGGTAGTGGGTGATTCTGTTAGATGTGATGGTGGAGATGATTATTAGTAGAGATGTACTGTAGCAATGATGGTGGTTGAAGTGGTAGTAAAGGTGGTGACACCGGTGACAATGGTGGTGGTGGTAGCTAAAGAATGTGTGGATGTTGATGATAATATGTTAGTGGTAGTTAGTGGTGGCACTAGTTGGGATAGATGAGTTGGTTAGTGGTTGGTATTGGCCAATAGTGGTGGTTTTATTGGAGTTGGCATTGGCGTTCATGTTGGAATTGATGGTGGTAATACCGGTGGATATAATTAAAATAATGGAGGTGGTAGATATGGAAGCAACTGAAAATAGTAGTAGCTATTATGACTTTGAATGTTAGTTGTGATGATGGAGGTGGTTGGCAGTGGTGGTGGTTGGTGGCTAGGTGGTGGTGGCAGAGGTGGTTAGTGGTGGTGACTGGTGATTATTGATAGAGTGGTAGTGAATATTATCCAACACAAGAATACCTCTTAATGCTAAGACTTAGTTCCTGATCTGAATGATTAAGACCTATTTAGATCTATTATGAGACAAAATCTTAAAAAAAAACAAATTCACTTAATGATCTAAAGTCTGAATCATTCTGATTTAAAACTTTATTAAGTGCAAAAAAATGAGGCCTCTATTGCATTAGTCTGAGCTAGACGGTTATGCACACCCGATACCTAAGAATTCATACATACATCAATTTACATGTTCTTGCGAACTTCAAATTACACATGCATTGTTATTTTTAGAATATCTTTATATTCAGCATATATATATATATGTTATCAGTGTCATTTAGTTGGGAGTAGTACTTAACACCGAGTAAACACAGGGATAAAGGCTCACCCATCAGTTAGGACTGAGTCCTTTATTAGAATTCCCAAAGTTCCAAATCTATGTTGCCATCGTAGGTTATAAGGGGTGATGTGTGAGCCTATGCTAACACATTTAAAGCTTTTAACTCTAAATAATTTCAAAGTCTTGAGTAACTTTAATCTTTTTAATTGGTTTACTTTGATTTTGCAGTATAAGTAGAGAAGAAGGGGAACCACAAATAAAGGAAGCAAAAAGCATAAAATTTGAAGAAAATAAAGAACAAAGTGTGGCTCACGAAGTGATAGGCTGTCAAGGATGCCATCAACCTTAACCAGAGAATGAGATTTGATGTAACATTGTGACGGCGTGTCGTGATAAGGCGCCAGGATCATCGTCAACCTTAGGCAGAAGTTCTCAATATGGAATAGGAGCTGACCACGTCTATGACGCGCCGTCAGACTCCTAATAAGACATCATTTTCTCCGTCAGCCTGAGACAATAAAATCCAAACTTAAAGAGAATCTGACGACGTACGTGATAGGCCATCAAACTCCTAATAGGGCATCACGAGCGCCGTCATCTATTCCGAAGAAAATCTAAACTTTAATTTTATTTCCTTATTTAGGGTTAACTATTTAAAGCCTTGTTTTAGGTTTTTTTATTCATTCGATCATTATTGATTGACATATCCTACAACATACGACTTTTTCTTCTCTTTCTTTCAAAGAAAAATATTTTGGTGGTTCTCCTTGTGATTCAATTGAAATAACACTTTTGATTTCCCTTCATTATTGTAAGTTAATATTTTGAATCATGAATTCAACTTGTGTACTTATTTCCTGCATCATGAGTGGCTAAGCACTCTTAACCTGGGTTATGGAATCTAGGGTTAGGTCATGATAAGGTGTTGATTAATTACTCAAGGCTTAATAGGTGTTAGGATTTCTTGGTAATTATAATATTCTAACTTATGTCTGTTGGTTGCAAACAATAGGCATACCTACTTTGGTTTGCTTAAGAAAGAAATCATAAATAGTAGAAAGTGAATTATCGACAGGGACTCGGAAAGGCTTCGTTTAATAATTAGCATTGTAACAAGGTTGATTAACCTAAGGTAAAATCTTGGCAATGAGTTGTGATTCCCTAAGTCTGAGAGGATTAGGAAATTAGATGGTTGAATAGGTCGAGAGACATTCGAGCATACTATCGATAGAGATAGCTTGTCATCCTAACCACCGTGAGAGTCTTGAGTAAATTTTGGAATCTGTCATGTATCGTAAGACCTAATGAACATAATTCTGGTTATTTAATAGACTCTTTATTGACAAACACTAAAATTAAAGTGACCAAAAAACTTATTTTCTAATCTACAAAACCCCCATTTTATCTTTTTATATCGATTGTTTGAATTTAACTTGTAGCTTTAGTTTCAAACCAGTTTAATCGCCACTCACATTGTTCCTTGTGGGATTCAACCCCAACCTAGTTGGGTTTAATATTGATAACTATCGCTTACAACCATTCAAGAGTGTATTTGAGCATCATCAAAAATGGAGCCGTTGTCGGGGAACAATTTGGCGTATTAAGTAGGTTTGGAATTTTAGCCTACTAGCTTGAATTCAAACTTACAAATATTTATTTTTAGTTTTATTTTATTTCTTGTGTTAGGTATATTTTTATTTTAGTTTACTTATTACTATGGCATCGTGGAATGAACATGAGCTTAGTGGTTGGAAATCTTATCTTGATGATCCATGTCCATATTGTGATGGACCTCCCTTTTGGCAAAATTGTACATATTCTCTTCGGAGAGAGATTTGTTTACCATCTCCATCCTACCGGGAGTATGATTGTTCTTTATGTGGTGGTCGAGATGGACATTGGAGTGATTGGCCAAATGCTCCCTCTCCCTATTGTGCTAACCCAAATTCTAGTTCTTCTTATGAGTTTGATAGGTCTTATGGTCAAGAAAAAGAAGAATGAAGAACTAGTAAGAGTGGCATTGAAGCTATATTTTAATGAATGTTGGATCTCTAGAAAGAAACATATGATATCGTATGTGATATGTGTCAAGATAAGAAGCCGATCATTCTTAAGGAGATAGATATAGAGGTCAATTATTCAAAACATTCTTCTATATTAGGTTTAGATTATATCTTTTCTGTGGAATCATTTAACATAATGGAAGAGTGTGATGTTGAGGAGCAAGAATCCTATACTGATGATGAGCTTGATATTGATCTTCCATTGTATATTTCCCAACCAACCGAACCATTCATGAATGAAGATGACAAAGATGAGGAAATGGTATTAGAATTGAAAGAAGAAATCAAGAACAATACTTGTGAAAACTTTAGTCCATTTTGGGGTAAAGATACTAATAGATACGCTACTCCAGAATTAAGAGTTAGTCCTCATTCAAACGACTTTTCAATATTATGCTTGGTGGATGTGAAGAAAGTCGAACCACCTAAGCAAATGATAAATTTTGAAAATGAGGTGGAAAATTCTTACATTTTGGAGTTTATCTTTCCAAAAGGATATACTACAACCCCAGTCTTAAAATTCAAGAAGCTTAAAGATCGATATTCATTTAGTAGATTTTTAAGATCCTCATCATTGCCCAATGAGCCCACACGAAAGTTCGATGCAAAATTGGGCAAACGGTTCAAGTCTTTGAAGTGGCGTGATAGAACATTCCTTATCATGACCTCACATTTGGACAATAGACCTAAATGATGTAAAGATCAAAAGACAGGCAGACAATTTAAATAGTCAAAGTGGAGGGATAAAGGATGACTAGACGTTGTCAGGACGCGACACTAAATTAGGCGCTTCTTGGGAGGAAATCCAAGGTATTTTGTTGTTTGTATTCAGATTATATGATTGACATCAGATCTTTGCACCCATGGTTCCACAGGTATGTTTCTAACTCTCTTGTTTTGGTTTGATGCATTGGGGACATTGCATGATTTTAAGTTGAGGGTGTTGGGGATACTTATGGGTGTTGATGTCCTCCTGGGGTTTTTGTTGTCATTCCCTTTTTCCCCAGAGCCTTGTTCCTAGTAGAGCCAGCATTTTTAGGCATATTGAGCTTGTTTTGTGGTGTGTTGTAGTTGACTAAGAGAAACACAAGTAACTAAGGCAGTTAACTTTTTTTGTGATTTTTGAGCACCTCTCCATTGGTCTGATATATTACTAAGTGAATTGCATCTATTTGTGACCACGGTGTATCTTTTTGTGGCATTAGTCTAGCAACTAAATAACCTTGTTAAACAAGTGCATGAACTGGATATATAGTGATATGCGAGATACTTGTGTGCCTTATGTGTGTAAGGTCTTACTTAGTTTCCGTTGTGTATGGAATCTAGAACTTACCATGTTAATCTTGACATGGTCGTAGGATAGGAGTTAGGAAAGGATCATAGGCCATTTTTTATTTTGTCCCACTTTAGCTAAAATGATCTTCCCTATGTGCATAATATCTCTTGATCTCTGTTTTGAGTCTAATTAGCCTATTTATTTTTACGACACCTCTCATCTTCCCGTTTACATCACAATGAACCTATTTTGGCCTTGGTCTTCCTTGGACACTGTGCACCTTGACTTAGGCAAACAGCTAAGTTGAGGGTGGCTATCATAGAGGTGCGTGATACAAAATGAGTATGAAGAGAGGAAGAATAAAAGAAAAGAATAAAAAGTTGGGTGCAGTAAAAAGGGAATAAGAAATCAGAAAGTTGTGTAAAAAATGATAAAAAGATAATGTGATAATTGAAAAGACCGTCTCCATCTTGAGCATGTGTGATCAATAAAAGAGCGGAAGAAAAGAAGGTTAGGAGTTGAAACCCAAAGAGTTTAGTGTAGTGTCAAGGAGGCATAGTCACTCTAAAATATCCATGAATATAATACCAGCCCCTAGCCTACGTTACAAGCTTAAGAGAAGCCCTATAGTGATCCTAACTGACCTGTCTGACGACTTGGGTACTGACTATAAAGGAAATCCTAGGCATTTGATGCGCAATGTTGGAACTTCATTCTGAGAGTGAGTTTTATTTTTATCCCTGTGTTTATGTATGTAAATTCTGACGTGAGTGAAAAAAGGATTTCTTTGTTGTGAGGGCACACTAGATATCTGAAGAATGATAACAACTAAACCAACTAACCGACTTAAAGTTTCTTAAAGCTTCTAAATCAACTGAAATAAAACAGTTGATGGTACAGGCCCCAAATAACTCCAAAATTTTCTAATAATAAAAGAAGTACTGAAACATTATAAGGACAAAATGGAACCCATGCCCACGATAGATGCAGACTCACCATAATAGCTACTGATAGGCTGATCTATCTATGTATAGTCAAGAGCCCACGTGTCTGAACCTATGACATTAAAAATCATAATGCAAGAAACGAGTATGCAATCAGTACTTCCAATGTACTGGTCTGCAAGATGAGGTAGGCTAATATGAAAAGGTTCATTTGTACGCAATAATAACTGGCTGAACTTTAAAGGAGAGTGAAACATCCCTTTAAGCGATAACTTCACTCTCACACCCGCATTATCTAAGAAAAGCATAGAAACAATTCCCTCATCCCGACTCAGCTTCTTTCTCTGATACAGGAAATCTAACATAAGCAGTAAAACAAAGTCGTTATGGCTATGTTACTAACTTAGACAACTATGAATGGTATTCATTGGCCGTGCCTAAGGGCATATCGGTTGAAGTAGATTCTTTTTTTGATCAATCAAAACCCCTTCCTAATAACATAAAGTAACCATATGATAGTTCATGCAAGGATGAGACTACTGAAAAGTACTAACTATGCGATACCAAACATATATCGTGTATCTGAGGTAGGCTAAAACTGGGGTACTAAATTCTGTAACTGAATAACTGATAACTAAAAGTTGTGGTCACGTATGACTAGACTGAGTTCTATACTGAATACTGAAATTGTGACTCTAGGAGCTATCATCCAATCAATATGCCCTAATAAGGACTAATTGGGGGTTCAATCGGTAACCCCAGTAGTAAGGGTGTTAATATCGTACCCCGGGTACTAACAATGGTTGGGTTAGCCCAAATCTGGTAGGAAGACTCATGGAATATAAGTGTATGTCAACCCTAATCTAGCAAGAAGAAATTTCAACCTATGCTGGGTATATAGTATTGTAACTGAGAGACTACTACTAAGGGTCACATCCTAACCTGGCAGGAATGCTCCCATCCCTGGATTCGCTCGGTGCTTAATTCTATTACCAACTAAACCTACATTAATCATTAGACTGGGCTAAGTTTGACTGAACTCACACTGACCATGCTAACTGACCAAATATTACTGCTCATAATACAATTGGGACCATTCTATAACTACCAAACACTAAGTAAACAGCTAAATTTTGGGTATTCATTACCCCCAGGACTCGATAACATTGTCAATAGAACCATACTAAAACTTTAGAATCAAAACAAGTAGTCATTATTCAAACTCAATCATCTAGACATATTGTCAAACATATTATAGGCATAATCTTGTACATGGGAATAAACAACATAATGACATACCATGAATATAATATTAACTTCATAATTTAAAGGTTTAACATGAGATTTACATCAATCAACCTACACATTTGTTTATTCAACTTGAAACTCATATATTCTTAACTTGAATATTCAAACAACAATACATTCAAGGGTGTAATTAAATTCAGATCATGTGAAACTCATAACTTAAATTTAAAAAGATGTTCTTGGACTCCAAGGGTTGAAAGGGATCCAAGGATGAATATCTAGCATATCTTAGTTGGAAAATTTTGAGAAAGTTCTTGACGAATTCTTAAGGATTGATCTTGAATATTTAAGAGCTAGGGATTGTTCATAAAAGGGAATGCTCTCAATTGGGGGAAATTTTGAGAATGAAATAGTAACTTATGCTTTTTGGACCCTAAATCCCTTATTTTAGATGAGTTGGGTAAAGGGAAAGGACTAAAATACCCTTGAAAAAATATAACTGAAAGATGGAAATTTTGGGAGCGTGATAAGGAGCATGCGTCACATGCTCTGGAGCGTTGGAATAGAGCGTACATCACATGCTACATCGCATGTTCCCTCATGGGGAAAATAGAGCATATGTTGCATGGTAATAGCACACAACTACTATTTTGGACTCCCTAACATGCCCTTAGGCTCATCCAAAAAATCTAAAACTCATCCGGGATGTACTATCATCAATACACGATCATGAATCAACTTAAAGATTAATGTTCCAATACTGGGAAGATCAAAAATAAAATCATCGAAGATTGGAAACTTTAAGAATGACTAAGTCCCAATACTTAGTGAAATTTTCTAAGTCTTGGACCCTCATTAACATCCTATAGTAAGCTGAAACGAGCTAGGATTTTACAGGGTCTTACAATATTTCCCCCTTGGGAACATTTGTCCTTGAATTAGGCTGATAAAGATGAGAATACTAAAGATACTGAGAATACTTAGGAAACTGAGATTACATGTTGATTATGCATAACTGAAATATGTTTACATGACTGAACTGATTCATAAATGCATGAAATGACGCGATTCTGATTATATAGCTGAACTGTAAATGAAAAGAGTTAATTCTTGAGAAAATTATTACCTTAGGCTGAGTCTAAGTTGCAAATAAAAGGTGAGGGTACTTGGTTCACATATCTACTTCTGCTTCCCAAGTGGCCTCTTCAACGAATTAATTTTGCCAATGAACTTTGAGCAAGGGAACTTCTTTGGTCCTTAGTCTGTGAATCTGACGATCAAGGGTTTCGACCAAAACTTCTTTGTAAGAGAGATTGTTTTAAGCATCTACACTCTCTAAGTTTGTAGGCTACTCAAACTCATAAGCTACCTTTCTGAAGCGTCTTAGAATTTCGTAACGGCCAAAATACCGGGACTAAGATTCCCCTTCTTACCAAATGTCTTTACTCCCTTCATGGGAGAGATTTTCAAGTAAACTAAGTTACCAATCTCTAACTCAAGGTCTCTCCTCCTCACATCTACATAGTACTTCTGTCGGCTTTGGGCTATTTTAAGCCTCTCCATGATCAACTGGACTTTTTCTAAATCATCAAACACCGAATCAGGCCCTACCAAAGCAGTATCACCCACCACAAACCAACCAATTGAAGATCTACACCTTCTACCATAGAGATCCTCAAACAAAACATCTGAATATTGGCATGATAGCTATTATTATACGTGAACTCAATCAAAGGTAAGTGATCATCCCTGCTACCCTTATAATCCAGGATGCACGATATTATCATGTCCTCTAGGGTTTGAATAATCCTCTCTGTCTGACCATCTATTTGTGAACCAAAGGTTGTACTGAGGTGAACTTGGATACCAAGACCCCTCTGGAAGGCTTTCTAGAAGTAAGAGGTAAACTGAGTAACTCTATCTAAAATGAAGGACAACAGAACTCCATGCAACCTAACCAACTTACTAATTTAGATCTTAGCATAGTCCTTGGCTGAATAAAAAGTATGAACTAGTAAGAAATGGGATAATTTGGTCATCCTATCTATAATGACCCAAATTAAATCAAGCTGATAAGGAGTACGAGGACAATCCATCATGAAGTTCATGTTCACCTCTTCCCACTTCCAAGTAGGGATTCTTAACTCTTTCATAGAACCACTAGGACTTTGGTGCTCAACCTTAACCTACTGAAAATTAGAGCACTATGCTACAAACTCTACAGTATCCCTTTTCATACCACTCTTCTAATATATTTACTACAAGTCACAATATATCTTAGTGGCCCCTAGATGAATAGAATAACATGCGTCGTGCGCTTCAACAAGATTCCGCCATCTCAAATCATCTACACCCAGCACACACAATCTACCCTTGCAACCCAACACACCATCTCCCCCTTAGAAGATAACCTCTTATTTCTAATATCTGGCTAACTCTTTCTATTTAACTAGACCGGGGTCTCTATCTTGCCTTTCTTTAATTGTGGCAACCAAGGATGATTCTAAACTATTCTACACCCATACACTACCCTAGGCTGAAAAAACAAAACGGACACCTAGTTTGGCAAGTTGATTAACTCTTACACTAGCTTCTTCTTATCATTTTCAACGTGAGCAATGCTACCCATGGCCTTGCCTGAATGATACAAAAAACTCATGTTGTATTCTTTCAACAACTCTACCACCTTCTTTGGTGCAAGTTTAAATCTTTCTGCGAGAATAGATACTGTAAGCTTTTGTGGTCTGTGACTAGATAAACATGCTCCCCATACAAATAATTCCTTCAAATACTTAAGGCGAGCATAACAACTGCTAGTTCAAGATTATGGGTAGGGTAATTTTTTTCATGGTGCTTAAGCTATCTAGAGGAATAGGTTATAACCTTACCCTTCTGCTTCAAAACACACCCCAAACCATCTCTGGAAGCATCACAGTACACATCAAACCCATATGAACCATCTGGTAGTGTTAAAACTAAGGTTGTGGTGAGTTAACTCATAAAATCCTGAAAATTCTTCTCATGAGAATCTGACCACTAGAACTTGACTTTTTTTTGAGTGAATATGGACGTGGGGGATGAAATAGATAAAAACCCTTCAATAAACCATTGGAAATAGCCGGCCAAACCTAAGAAAATCCTGATATCTGACGAAGAGATTGGTTTAGGCTAGTTTCTTACTACTTTGGCTTTTTGAGGATCTACTCAAATACCATCACCGTAACTAATATGACCAAAAAAATCTACTGATCTTAGCCCAAATTCAAACTTATAGAATTTTTCAAATAATTGATGAGGCTTTAAGAGTCTAAAATACTATTTTGAGGTGGTATGAATGATCATTTTCATTGTGGGAGTAAACAAAAATGTCATCAATGAAAACTATGATGAACATGTCAGAAATGCCAATTTTTGAGCTCTATCTAGGCGGGTTAGAGGTACCTGTGCCGCATATTATCATGCAGGTGGTCTACAAGATCGCTAAAGGCCACAACTGCTTTCACCCATGCTACACAGGTGTGAGCAGGTCGCCATATGAGCCCAATTTTCCTCAAACTCATGTCAAGTCTTCCAAAATTACTTTTGCTTAGGTTCAATCATTCTAGTTTCATTTCTTGTAACTTAAATACTTTTCTTGATTCTTAAACACTAATTAACAACTAGTAATTGATCCATTAGTTGATTAATTAGTTTTAAAGTCTGTTTGCTTTCTTTGTCTTTTTCTTTCTATGCTTTTCGCTTTGTTTTCATTGTTATTTATTATTTCATGTCTTTATTAGATTTTACATCATCTATACTTTTAACGGTCAAGAATCTATTCGACTGATATTAGTAATTAACACTTTATCTATCACCAGAGTATAACAAGCATTCAATATTAGTCGCTCATATTGTGAGGTATATAAAGTTGATCTTCTTTTGAGTGTTGGTAAGGATCTTTGCTACTAACCTTATTTTTTGTTTTACAGGTACTTGGATTTATAAGGAGGTATGTCCTTAATAGCCTCGGATACATGTGACTATAATATAGGAGACTATGATTGTATTAACGAGGACTATGGCTATTATGGAGACAAAACTTTTGAAGGTTATAAATATATCCATGATCAAGAACCATGTGAGGATTAGAGTTATTATTATTAAAGAGAAAATGATGAATATAACTCCAATGGTGAATAGGGAGGATGGAGAGCCTATTGATGGTTCTTATGAAGTTGATAGGGCATGTGAAAAGCCGTCCACTTACTACTCCAAGCATGGAGAGGATGAAAGTTATACAACCTACTACAATACACCTTATTCAACCTATAAAGGAAACAGTGAAAATTATAATCTCCCTAAAACCTCTTATCCTTATTTTTCTAATGCTCAAACATTTAGAAATGGGAAGCAAGTTGGATATGAAGGGTGTAGTGGGAGTCATGATCTTCCTACCTTCCTATTTTCTAAGGAGAGCAGGATCCCATGATTTATCGTAACTGAGAATGTAAACTTGATAGGTTTGTTAAGTGTTACAAAATGCACGATGTTGAATAAGCCAAAAATATCATTAAGCACCTTCAAGGTCGAGCATTGAGTAGGTGGGAACTTGCAAAAGTATCCACTCGAGTATGGAGTACCTTAAAGAGATAAGTGAAGGCCATCAATGTTCTGAAAGGATGTAGGGAGCTCTATAATATTGATCCAATAAAATAAGTTTGCACTATAAAGGTAGATATTTGTGGAGTTCATCATAGGCTAACCCAACTCAAAAATATAAAAATAGGCAAATCAGATATGCGTAATAGCGATCAAGACAGAACTTATAATCAAAGATTATATATCACAGAAATGATAAATCATAACATTAGGAATACCCATACACAAT
This sequence comes from Capsicum annuum, assembly GCF_002878395.1. NCBI lineage: Eukaryota > Viridiplantae > Streptophyta > Magnoliopsida > Solanales > Solanaceae > Capsicum > Capsicum annuum. The sequence goes on from NW_025834382.1 coordinate 222,010, forward strand.
CACACCTTTCACACTTAATCAATTCATACTATGATTCAGCACAAATGTAGGTATAAAAGTACAATCAAATGTTTATGATAAATATATGTATGCAAAATGTATCTATGACCCTCTTTTTATTTCAATATCATCATCACTATCTCATCATCATCACTAGTGTCATTGTCAACATTATAATCATCATATTCTCAATTTCATCATTAATAAAATTGATTCATATCCATAACAACACCATATCTGTCATAATGTTAGTGAAAATTCAATGTAATCAACAATAAAAAGTAGTGCCCAAAATCACTTACAAACATTCTATTTACATATAAGCATTGAGTCAAATAAGTCTTATTGCTAAAAATAAACCATAAACTACCTTCATTTCTAGTTCAAATTAATTTAAGTTCATAAACTTTCCTTTTACATCTCTTTCAATCTATTTATGATCTATAAACAACAAGTTTACACACTCATTTCAAGAAGCTCATCTTTTCCAACCATTAGAAACCTGTAATTATTGATTTAAATTATAAATATTCTTAGTTCATCATCTTAGGATTTTTTACATCTTATAGAAAATGAATTATCCATATTTTAGCATGAAGAATAACAATTATACTCAATCTAGTATTTCAAACACCTAGGAATCTTTACCTACTAAATTTTCTCAAATTTCCATCAACTGACTGTAAGACCCCATAAAATTCTAAGCTTAACTCTGTCCTTTAGAGTGGTAAAAGAGGTCCCAGACTTAGAAGTTTCAACTAAGTGTTTACAATAAGAACTATTTTCGCCCTCATAATGTGGCAATCTTATTTTATGACCCTTATGACCTTGAAATATCGATCCTTGGATTGAACCATGATCAGGTGTGTCAGTAGGTCTCTTCAGGTGAGTTTTAAATTTTTCAGACCTCATTTGAAAATTGTTTGGGAATCCAAAATAGTGGATTGATGCAATGCCGATGCATCGCGTCGCCTATTGTATCAATAGATATTTTTACCCAGCTCCCAATACAAATTCCAGTGAGCCGACGCAGTCTCAACCGTTGTATCGATCCCATTAACGTGGAGCATCAGTTTGTGCATCAGTTTACGCATCACTGGGCACATTTTTAGTAATTAAAAGTCCGCATGCAAAGGGGTATTTAGGTCATTTTTCCACATCTATTTAGCTCTAAAAACCTAACATTTATCAGTCCTAAAGGTAAAATCCATTTACTATTCACAAATTCTCTCAAGAACAAACCCTATACCTTCAAATTCAAGATTCAATTCCCAAGAAATTCACCACAACCTTCAGAGAATTGATTACCAAGGTATGTTGGGTATTCATCCAAGGGTTTTCTTACACCCTTGGAGTTCAAGAAACTCTTGTGAAATTTCAATAAGATGGTTTCCATGAATTCCATATTGAGTTAAATTGTATTCATGATTATGATTTTTATTTGTGTTCTAACCTATGATAAATTACAAAATAAATGTGAAATAAATAGCATGTGTGTAGTATTATGGAATTTCAGGTTGGAAACCGTTGAATTAGTGAGTTTGGAATTGTGATCATGATGCTTGCATGTTAACTAGTATTATGTGAATAAACTATGCCCCCCAAGTGTTTGGTAAAATGTTCATGCAGTTTGAGTAATGAAATCATATCATGTTAGCATGTATATAAGTTTATACCATGCAAGTGCTTGATAAAATGCGTTAAAGAATGAATTGTAACAAAGTGTCTAGTTATTATGTTTTCAAGATTGTGCTATGTTTAACAATTTAAGCAATTGAGTCCTGGGAGTATCTAATACCTGACAATCTCGCTATTTACCTAGAGTTATAATAGTTACAGAATAGTCTCAGTAGTGTTACGAACAATAGTACTCATTCTAGTTCAGTCAGTTAACAAAACTCAATGAACTCAGTTCAGTTCAGTTTAGTTAGATAGCATGACCAGTAATAGTTCAGTCAAGCCTCGAATATTCTAGAAATTAGTTCAGTGTCTATTCAATTAAGAGTAGGAATCTACACTGAGCGAACCTACGGATGGGGGGCATTCCTATTAGAAAAAGGTTTGACCCTTAGTAGCAATCCTTACATTACAGAACTGTGTATCCATCATAGGTTCAGATATTTTCTTGACAGTCTAGGGTTGATAAATCTCATACAAGTTTTCCTGCCAGTGAGGGTTGACGAAATGTCTTCCTGCCAGAGAGGTTTAACTCACAGCCATTGTTAGTATCCCTTATCAAGGTGCTAAACCCTTCCAACTGGGGTCACAGATTGGACCCCAACTCATTTCATAATTGGGATCTGTCGGTTAGATTAACACTCTCACAATTACAGTTACAATTTCAGTTTCAGACTCAGTATAAAATCTTAGTTCAGTTTCAGAATCAGGACTATCAGATACAGTCACCCAGCTCAGCACAGTTCTCAGTTTAGTTCCATAGAATTATGACTATCAAAAATAGTCACCCAGTTATCAGTCATTTAGTTATATTCATATTATTCTATTAGTTATTGTTCCTGCATATGAAACTATGAGTATCGGCCTCCCTTACTTAGCATACCAGTACATTTAAAGTACTGATGCACACCTTTATTATAACGACCCGATATCCCATCCTAGGACGTCACATGGAGCTTATGACCCCGAAGGACCACAAGCTAACCTTTTTCTAATATCTGTACCTTACACTACATAAAATTTGAAATAAATGCAGAAACTAGCTAGAAGGTTCAACGCATCTATACTTACTCTAAACAGAAAACTAAATTCCAATATATCCATTTAGAGAGCCTTTAATTATCTGAACTATGGAGTTGATGGAATAGGTCCCTAACTAACTCTGTCAATTGAAATAAATATAAACAGAATCTGATGCAATAATAATCAACTGAGATTTCATCCTCGAAAGAAGAGGACTCATTGCTACTGCTGCTGATTGGGTTGAACTGCTAAGGATACTCTGGATCCTGTACCTCTGAACCTATGGTGCCAAATAAAACACCATAGTGTAAATGCATCAGTACAAGAATGTATTGAGTATGTAGACGAGGTAAGGCTAAATATAAAGGCTCATGTGTGCACAGTATATAAACTAAATAATCATGAATATGTGGCACGAGAACACATACATGAATGCACAGACCATAAACACAATCATCACAACTAGGTACTGAAACTCGGATACCATTTTACTATAGACTGAACTCACTACTGACACTGAGATACTGAATCACTAACTCATTTGATACTGATAACTGAGAATCTGGATGCACTTATATCAACGACTGAATTCTGAGCTTACTGCTTTTGACTGATAGGATTAGAGATCAACCTTTCTAACGAATGATATTTAGAAACTATTATCAATGATATGAAATATGATTATATTAAAATCTTACAACAAGGATGCCCAATAGAATTTGAGACTGTGAATAAATTCTATGTGGCGGATTATCTCTACATATGATATCAAACAACTGTATATATGTGACCAAGACTATCTGTCGGGATGGTCCCTGAATTAATTGAACTATCTGAGTCCCTCATAATGATAGATGACTGTATCTGATAGTCCTAATTTCTGAAGATTGATACTGAAATTGAAACTATGGGAAGTAGTTACTTAATCGACATGCCCCAACCTACCACAGGTGGGGTCCAACCTATAACCCTAGCTGGAAGGGTGTCAATACTGTGCCACGAGTAAAGACTCACTTTTTGGTCAAGCCTCTTTGACGGGATAACCCTCGCAGGAAGTCAACCTAAGGCAATATAATAGTCAACCTCTCTGACGGTGACAGGCTCTACTCACGGGGACTCCTGTATCCTGTGCTAGCTATGCAGTTTTAGAGTTCAGGGATTACTACTAACGACTTTAGTGTCTCTCTTTCTGGCGGGAGGAATCACCATCTCTTCCCTCCCTCGGTGCTAGTTTATACTCCCAACTAAAGGACTCTGAACTAAAATTCTAGCTGAACATAAATTGGGCTGAATCTGACACTGATCATATTTCTCAAATGATTCGACTGAGTTAAGCTGAATTCACGTAGTTCAATATCTGACGGAATGCTAATGAATCACGGTATCCGACTGATGATACAAAATTTGAATAGATTACTCGGTCCTTACCGAGGCCAAAACTGAACACTGGAATACTACGAGATCTTAGTTAAGTACAACACTAAGGCTAGATTACTAGCGATACAGAGATTACTGAGATAACAGAGATTTCTAAGATTTCTTAAGTTCTGTAACTGTCTTAGGATATAGAGTTTTTGTAGTACACTGAGTTCTGAGAATCAGGGCTCGATTGGAATTATCGTGAAACTGACACGGGCTCTAGACAACAACTCTATTGTCGGGTATAAATATCCCCAGGACTCGATAACATAAAAGTAAAACATAATCATTCATTCATTATTTCAAGCATTCATTCATCATTACAACAATTCATGTATCATCAGAATCACCAAAAGGTCACTTCAAACATTCAAGGATCATCAACATCGGTTCACCATCATGTACTAGCCTAGGGTAGACATGCTATTAGATTATACCTCATTCAACAAGGACTTATATCAAGTACTTCATACCTATATCAATCTTGCTGCATATTCAAATATTACATAATTTGGGGAAATTTCACACTATCATGTCATAACTTACTTACCAACCACTTGGCATATATGGGAAGCTTGTCATATATCAAAGAGTACTTACTTGGGGAAATTTACCACTATCTTGTCTCAACTTACTCACTACGGTCTTTCAACAACCACAAGACATGTACGGTTTTACACCTACTTTAGGATTTCTTACTATCGTGGAGTAATTTGTTCACTTGGTCATTTCACGATAAACATAGTTCTCAAAGTATTATTCATAAAAGGGAGTGTATATAATAATATGCCATCCATCCTTTCATCTAGTCCCACTATTTAACTACAATACATGATTTCTAGTCTCTTAGATATTTCATTGGACACCTGACATTCACAACTTAGGCATAGTTGTATTCATCGACATACTCACCCTAATCAACCAATTTTACATGTTTCCAACTCACATAATCTCATAGATTTATACAAACTATGTAAATATTCCATCTTGAAAATCATTCAACATCAACAATACGAACACAATATATTTACAACATAAATACCACCTACTAGGTCCAAGGCTCGATAATCTTGTAAAAATATATGAATCACAACTCAACCATAGCAAAACATCAATTTAAACTCACAAGAATCATCAAAATTCATAAACATAAATTCTTTAAGATTTAGAAAATGGTACTTGAGATTCTTGGATGAAACGGACCCAATAATCAACATCTACATACCTTTTGAAAACTCTTTTCTTAAAAGCCTTCGAAAGACTTCTTGGTTTCTCTTGATTCTCTCTTGATCTCTCTTAATTTGTGGAAGAAGGAAAGAGGATTTTGGAATTTGGAAACCCTAGTTTTTGGGTAGAGAAAGAGAAAATAAGGGATGAAAGCCCTTAACCAGGTATATATAAAGGGTGGGGATAAGGTAAAAAGACCAAAAAGCCCTTGGATGTTTTAAAACAAAAAATCCCAATTTTTGGCCCTGGAGCGATGCACCGAGATCGTGGTCCTTCACTGGATTTGGACAATTGGGAAATTGCTTAGTGGCACAATGCGGTGGGGATCTTTTTGGTAACTTATTGTGCACTAGAACTTCACCGCGACATGGAGGAATTATGGAGGTCCATTGGAATTTGACAACTGCCATTTTGGCGAGCTTCGCGATGCACCAGAATGCCAGGTCACATACTATCTCACTAAAATGGGTCTAACTCTTCACCTGAGTATCTGATTTGGGTGAATTTAGTATCGATGGAAAGCTTATTCAATGATCTACATGGAAAAAAGTAGAAATTAGGGAAATTCCACATAATTTAAAGTATTTCATACTTGGGAAGATATTCTTGAAATATTTTAACTCAGATTTTTGCTTTACCAAATACGCTCTAAGGCTCAAACTGGAAGAGAATTTTGTGGGGTATTACATTTATTTTGTTCTATAATGTCTTATATTATAGGTTCAGATACATGGGTTCCTGACCATACTTAGTAGCCTAAATTTTCAATAGCAGATATTATGGTGAGTCCTCATAGTCCTAGGAGAGAGTTAGCATTTCAATATTTCCATATTTAGTAGATTAAGTAGTCCGAGTTAGTTGAGGACTAGTCCTATCAACTCTATATTCAGACAGTTAGAGGTTACAAGACTAGATTATTTCAGATAGATATTCAGTTTTCAGTATTTATTTAATAGTATTCAATATTTCTTTTTCAGTGATGAACCTTATGGAAATACTAACCTGATTTCCACATTTATTTAGGTATATTAAATATTACTCATAGCAGGTACCTGTCATGGTTTATCTTGTGGTTCTTCAGGATTATGAGCATCGTGTAACGTCCGAGGTACAGACTCGAGGTGTTACAAACTAAGTATCAGAGCCTATTGTTCAAAAGAGTCCTAGAAAGTCTAAAATCCTCATCAAGTAGAGTCTTGTGCATAGATGTGTAGCACGCCATACTTATGAATAAGAGGCTAGAGGTATTTTAGTAAAAGTTTCCCTTCTTTCAATATTCATATCATGCGGGTGAGTATGAGCTCAAGTTAAAATCTCTATCTAATTCAAGTTTCCTTTCCATTTATATAATATACCTCCTAAAAATAACTACAAAAGAAGAATAGGAAACTAGCTAGCCCCTCAGCCCATTCTGGCTGATCCCTTGGGCGAGCATGTATCCCACACAAAATTCAAAGCAGCTTTCACCGCTCTAGCTTATTCTGTGGAAGCCCAAAATGAATGTCCAGCTACTGTCTAGGCCAACCCAGTGGCCAATACTATGGCAGCTAGAATTTAGGACTTCACCTGAATGAATCCCCCATTATTTACTGCGTCTAAGTCAGATGAGGACCCATAGAAATTCCTTGATCAGGTGTAAAAAGTCATAAATATTATAGGAGTGATAGCTAGTAAGAGTGCTGAGTTGGCCACATGTCAGATGTATGATGTGGCTCACTCATAGTTCAAGAAGTGGAGGGCAGAGAGGGCCACAGATGCAGGGCCCATGAATGGGAGGAGTTTGCCACTACTTTTCTAGATAGGTTGTTCCTACTGGAGTTGAATGAAATAAAGGTTTTGGAGTTTATTAATTTAAATTCGGGCACCATAATAGTAAAAGAGTATTCTCTCAAGTTTACTCAACTGGTCTGATACGTTTCTCATATGGTAGAAGATAGCAGATCTAAGATGAGTAAGTTTGTGTCTGGGGTATCTAATAGTATGGTCAAAGAGTGTAGAACTGAAATGCTAATTAAGGAGATGGACATATTCCGGCTCATGGTCCATGCTCAATAGATAGAGGAGGATAAAAATAATGATAAGGAGAGAGAGAATAACAGAGCTAGAATAGGTATCATCAACTTCACCCAACCTTAGTATGAGGGTGGTAATCATTCTTAATTTCTCCTGAAATCTTTAGTTCCAGCTCCATCCTTAGCCAGTGCCTCAGTGTCGAAATTTAGAGATGGTAACAAAGATAGGGAAACAGGCCCTAATTCCTAAGATAGTATTAGCAGTGCCCGAACAAATCCTCTTTGCAAGAAATATAGCAGAAACTATCAGGGTGTCTAATAAGCTGGCAGTGATGTATATTTTGGATATGGAAAGCCAGGCCATAGGGTCAGAGAGTGTCCTCAGGTAGGTTCACAGAGTCAGTATAATTATCCCCCAGCTCAGTTCGATCTCTTAAATCAGTAAGGTGTCGCTTCAGTGCCACCAGTGGGCAACTCCTAAATGAACTCTATGCACTTTAGTCCTAATAAGATCAGGAAAGTTCTCCTGATGTTTTCAGTGGTAAGTTATAAGTTTATCATTTAAATGTTTATGATTTTCTAGATCCAGTAGCTTCTTTGTTCTTTGTAACTCCTTATATAGATGTTGACTTTGGAGTCAATACTAAAATCCTAGTAGAGCCCTTTTCAGTCTCTACCCCAGTGGGTAAATCTATCATAGCCTAGCGGGTATACAAGAACTGTCCAATTGTGGTGTCTCAAAAAGTTACATTAGCGAACATAGTAGAGTTAGATATGACAGATTTTGACATCATTCTTGGCATGGATTATCTTTATTCATGTTATTCTTTAGTTAAGTGCAGAAATAGAATTGACTATTTTTAGTTTTCAAATAAACATGTCCTTGAATGGAGGGGTAGTACTTCAGCACTTAGGGGTCAGCTTGTTTCCTACCTTAGAGCGAGGAAAATGATATCTAAAGGGTGTGTCTATCATCTCATTCGAGTTCAATAATTTAGTTCATAGACCCCTAATCTTAAGTTAGTATTAGTAGCATGTGAATTTCCAGATGTGTTTCCCAAAGATCTTCCCATGGTCCCTCCCAAAAGGGAAATTGACTTTCAAATCGACTTTCTTCTAGATAGACAACCCTTCTCTATTTCTCCATACAGAATGTCTCCCTCAGAACTCAAAAAGCTACAATAACAATTGAAGGATCTCCTAAATAAGGGAGTTCATCAGACCTAACATAACCCCTTGGGGTGCACCAGTTCTATTTGTGTGTAAGAAAAATGGTTCTCCTGGAATATGTATAGACTACTGTTAGCTAAATAAAGTTAAAATCAAGAATAAGTATCTACTTCCTAAAATTGATGATTTGTTTGAAAAACTTCAGGGTGCCAGCTACTATTCTAAGATAGACCTCAGATCAGGCTATCATCAGCTCAGAGTTAGAGAATGTGAAATTCTGAAAACAACTTTGAGAACTCAGTATGGTTATTTCAAATTCTTAGTCATGTCATTTGGTCTTACCAATGCCCCAATAGCTTTCATGGACTTTATGAACTGCGTGTTCAAGTACTATCTGGGCATGTTCATCATAGTCTTTATTGATAACATTCTTATCTACTCCCACAGTGAAAGTGATCATGCAGACCATCTCAGAATAGTCTTACAAACTCTTAAAGCCCATCAGTTGTTCGCCAAATTCAGTAAGTGCAATTTTTGGCTAAGGTCAGTAGCTTTCCTTGGCCATATTATTTCTGGTGATGGCTTTAGATTTGATCCTTAAAAGACCAAAGCAGTGAGAAACTGGCCCAAACCTATCTCTCTATCAGATATTAGGAGTTTCTTGGGTTTGGTCGGCTATTACCGATGGTTTGTCAAGGGATTTTCGTTTATTGCATCCCACATGCCTAGATTGACTTAGAAGAAATTCAAATTCCAGTTGTCAGATTCTTGTGAGAATAGTTTTCAAGAGTTAAAGACTCGACTCACTAAAGCCCCAGTTTTGACTCTACCAGATAGTTCAGGCGAGTTTGCTGTGTATTATGATGCTTTTAGAGTTGGTTTGGGGTGTGTTTTGAAACAAAGAGGTAAGGACATAGTCTACTCTTCTATACAGCTTAAGCCCCATGAAAAGAACTATCCTACTCATGATCTTGATTTAGCATTTATAGTGTTTACCTTAAAGATTTGGAGGCAGTATTTGTATGGGATGCATGTTGATGTGTTCACAAATCATAAGAGCCTGCAGTATGTGTTTTCTTATGAAGAGATCGCAATCGAAATCTTCAATCATCAGGTTCGCAGATTATGTAACAAAGAAGTTCCTTTGGTCAAGGTTCTTTGGCAGAATTAGTCCGTTGTTGGAGCTACTTGGAAAGCAAAAGCAGACATGTGAACCAAGTATCCTCACCTCTTCTCTACAAACTCAGATTCAGCTTATGGTAATAGTTTCCCTTGAATTTAATCAGTTCCATACTCATATTATCTTTATAACTCTGTATCGGTTAAGTTGCATAGCATTCTCATATCATGGATACCTTCATGAAATAGCTCATCTATGTGTCATGACTTCAAAATTCATTCCTGCTTTAGTTATGTATATTTAGAATGAAAACTCAGTATATTAGTAGTTTCAGTCATGAAATCATTCTTTAGTTGTGCATGTCTAGTAAGTAAACTTATTCTAATAGCATTGTCATCTTAGTCAGTCTCATTCAAGGATGAATGTTCCCAAGTGGAAGATATTGTAAGACCCCATAAAATTCTAAGCTTAACTCAGTCCTTTAGAGCATGAAAAGAGGTCCCAGACTTAGAAATTTCAGCTATGTGTTTACACTTAGAACTATTTTAGCCCTCTTAATGTGGAAATCTTATTTTATAAATCTTACGACCTTGAAATGTTGATCCCGGGATTGAATCATGATCAGGTATGTCAGTAGGTGACTTCGGGTGAGTTTGGGATATTTCGGACCTTGTTTGAAAATGTTTGGGAGTCCAAAATAGTGGATGGATGCAATGTCAACACGTCGCGTCGCCTATCGTATCGATAGACATTTTTTCCCAGCTCCCAGTGCAAACTCCAGTAGGCGAATGCAATCTCGATACGTCTCGTCGATCATCGTGTTGACCCCATCAATGCGGCACATCGATCTACACATCGCTAGGCACACTTTCAATAATTAAAAGTCCGCGTCTAGAGGGGTATTTGGCTCATTTTTTCACATCTATTTAGCCCAAAAAACATGACATTTATCACTCCTAAAGGAAAAATCCATTCACTCTTTATAAATCCTATCAAGAACAAATCCTAAACCCTCAAATTCAAGATTCAATTCCCAAGAAATTCATAACAACCTTCAGAGAATTGATTACCAAGGAATGTTGGGTGTTCATCCTAGGGTTTCCTTGCACCCCTGGAGTTCAAGAAACCCTTGTGAAATTTCAAGATGATCCATGAATTCCATGTTGAGTTAAATTGTTTTCATGATTATGATTTTTATTTGTGCTCTAACCTATGATAAATTAGAAAATTCATGTGAATTAAATAGCATGTGTGTAGTATTATGTAGTTTCATGTTGGAAATCCTTGAATTTGTGAGTTTGTAATTGTAATCATGATGCTTGCATTTTGACTAGTATTATGTGCATAAACTATGCCCCCAAGTGTTTGATAAAATGTTCATGCGATTTGAGTAGTGAAATCATATCATGTTAGCATGTATATAAGTTTATACCATGTAAGTGCTTGATAAATTGCCACACAGAATAAATTATGACAAAGTGTCTAATTATCATGTTTTCAAGATTGTGCAATATTTTATGCAATCGAGTCCTCGGGGTATCTAATACCCGAGAATCTCCTTTTTTACCCACAGTTACAGTAGTTATAGTAGTTACAGAATAGTCTCAGTAGTGTCACAAATAGTAGTACCTAGTCTAGTTTAGTTAGTTAACAGAACTCAGTGAACGCAGTTCAGTTCAGTTTAGTTAGACACACGATCACTAATAGTTCAGTCAAGCCTAAAATAATCTAGAAATTACTTCAGTGTCTACTTAGTTATGAGTAGAAATCTGCACCAAGCGAACTTAAGGATGGGGGGCATTCCTTTCAAAAAAGGGTTTAACCCTTAGTAAAATTCACTTCGTTACAGAACTGCGTAGCAAGCATAGGTTGAGATATCCTCCTGCCAGTCTATGGTTGATACATCTCGTACGAGTTTTTCTGCCAGTGAAGGTTAATGAAATGTATTCCTGCTAGAGAGGGTTAACTCACAACCATTGTTAGTATCCCTTGTCAAGGTGATAACACCCTTCTAACTAGGGTTACAGGTTTGACGCCTACTCAGTTCATAATCGAGGTACGTCAGTTAGATGAACACTCCCATAGTTACAGTCATAATTTTAGTTGCAGACTCAGTATAAAACCTTAGTTCAATTTTAGAATTAGGAGTTTCAGGTACAGTCACACAGCTCAGTACAGAACTCAGTTCAGTTCCACAGACTCAGGACTATCAGAAACTGTCACCTAGTTATCAGTCATTCAGTTATATTCATTTTATCCAGTGACTTATTATTCATGCATTTAAACCCATGCATGTCATCCTACCTCACTTAGCATACCAGTACATTCAAAGTACTGACGCGTGCTTTTCTTTTGTGCTATGATGTCTTATATCATAGGTTCAGATGTATGGGCTCCTGACTGTACTTAGCATCCTAGAATTTCAGCAGTAGATATAGTGGTGAGTCCTCATAGTCCATGGACAGAGTTATCATTTTAGTATTTTTGTATTTAGTATATTCAGTAGCTGGAGTTAGTTAGGGACTTGTCCCATTGACTCCATATTTAGACAATTAGAGACTATCAGAAAAGATTTTTTTAGACAGATGTTCAGTTTTTAGAATTTATTTATCAGTTCTCAGTATTTGTTTTTAAGTGATGAACCTTATGGAAACTCCATTCTAATTTTCGTATTTATTTCAGTAATATTATACAGTGCTCATAGCAGGTGTCAGTCATAGGTTAGCTTGGGGTCCTTCGAGATTATAAGCATCATGTGACGTCCGTGGTGCAGACTCGGGGCATTACACTAACATTCAGTTCATAATTTAGGGCTAAGCCCAATTTCTACCGTGAACATGATACTAGCGATTTCTAAGAATTCTAAGAGTAATTCAAGTTTAGAGAGTATAAAGACCCTATCTACAAATAAAAAATCACCCCTTCCAAAGCATCTTCTCAGTTTTGAAAAAGTGGAATGAAAAAACTAATTTTTCTTAGTTTAAAAATAAAAATTCTACATTTTTACTGCTGTTGTATTAAAGTTACTGCTGCAACAATTTGTATGATTATTGAGGCCATGCTATGGAGGTAATTTTACCAGTGTCGAAATGTCATGATAGTAACTCCAAGCCACTTCTTATTTTAAGCTATTTTACAACACACCCCTCAAAATATGACATTATAAACTTATCCTTTCATGGTAAACTCTATTTTCGAAGCTCTATTAATTATTTTTATTTATCAAAAATTATTATGGTTTTCTAAACTCATTCTGTATCACAAAATTAAATCAAACAAGAACATAAATTCTCCATTTACCACCAGATTTCCTTAGACAATCACATTCTCAAAATACACGTAAGACTAGGCCAGTCCTGAATTTTCAATAAATATTTTGTCTAAGAAAAATAAAATGAATATATACTCTATTTCATCATCACGATGAATCGAATCATTAAAATGTGCAACTTATTAATATGATGATTTATCTCTATAACCTCACCTTTCTCAACACTTCATAACATGAATTTACTTTCCAATCTTATTAAGATAGTACAATAATTATACTACTTCATACAAGTGCACTTTAGTAGTTACAAAATATCAACATGTATTGTCAATTTCACCAATTAAGTATACAAAAATTATCAAGCAAGAAACAACAAGTTACAAGTTATGTCTGAAGATAAATCAATAAGTCAATCGACTTAGAGACATAAAAGTGACTAAATTAAGTCTACAACTCATAAATCATAACCTAACTCAATCGAGGAACCTGACAAGAAAGCTAAATTATGGGAGACGTGCCCTTCCTCAAACCTTAAAAACACTCAAAGTCTATAATAATACAATACTAATTAATCACTTACGCCTTTGTTTTATACTTCGAAGATCCAACCCTACTAGTTTCTAACCCTTCCTATTGCGTATGGCTTTAACAAAGGGTATCTCAACCATTAGATTGCACAAACTTTTCATAATATATATTAAAGGGAAATAAGTTTACATTAAGAAGTATTAATTAATAACCTAGAATCAATCTTAAGTCAATTTACATCTACTCATAGTTTTTTCCACCAATTCAAGAACTTAGGGCCTTAAAATTCAAATTACACTATTAATCCCCATTCTAGTGATCCTACAAATTGAGTGGATTAATTATTGATAAAAGGGAGAAATGAACTTACCTCAACAAAATAAATTTCCCTAGTTTAGTGGAAAATTGCCTGTCACAAGTCTAAGAAAAAATCTTTTGTGTTTCTGAAAATAAAACTCTAAAAATTAGACTAATGACATTTAACAGCTTGATGAGCACTACAATAGTCTTATGATTGTTATGACTATACTGCTATGGAGGTTAAGGAGCCTACCATAACTGTTTGTGCCATTCTTATGACTGTCGATATTGTGGCTCGCTGACCGCTATAGCAATTTTACAACAACAATGATTTGACCATTCTAGCAGACCTTTAACAAAAACTTCAGTAAATTTTAGGATTTTTCCCATCTCATAAAAAAAATTAATTTTAGACCTCATAAAATTCCTAATGTGGAAACCTCTATAGCCAAAGTTCTACAAATTCATTTATTATTTCAAAAATTTTTACGGGCAACTAAGCCACTCGATCATCCTATTATAAATGCACCACTACCGAAGACTACACCACGAGCTATACTCATCTGTAATGCATACACTACCAAATTTTCATCAGAAACTATCCTAACTTGAGATTTTATGAATTGTTATCCTAGTAAAATCTCTAATCGAATAATTACGCTCTAAGTAATGCCATAATAATGAAATGAGTTATACACAAAATATATAAAAGCTGATAAAATCCAATATGTCACAATTTAAAATATATTAGAATAGAATAAAGATTTATAGGGAAATAGGTCATGTCTCTAGAGATAAAAGCTATCATATTAGAGTAATTTTGATCACGAATGAAGACCAGGGTATGTACTGAAAAATTCTACTAGGATCTACATTAGAAAAGATGCAGAAAATATAAGGTGAGTACAAACCACTAGTACTCATAAACATCATAGGTTTGACCTAGTTTAATCAGTTATTATACCAAATAAGAAATAGAAAATGAATGTTTTTTTCAAGAGAGCGAACAGTTCAATAATAGTTAATATGAACAACAACAAGGCATAACAATGATAAAATATGTAATGTTATATCATGCAATGCAATGGACAATGATCCTAATGATACACAACCCTCCATGATGTTAGGATGTGAGGTGAAACCCAAGGGGACTCATAAGGCCTAGATACCTATTTAATATCTTGGCTCAAATATAGCCAGAATCTTCCTCGAACATCATATATAAAAGATCTTTTTAAAAAACATATTATTTCCATTGATATCCAATTATGTGATCCATGAAATAAATGAATATGCATGGTCATATTAATAAAGTGAATTCTAATACAATAGATATATAAATGGAAAGCAACTCTAAACTTATCAACAAGGTTACGGATCTTAATATTAATAAATTCCTCAATCTCACTTGTAGGTCAAACATCTTCTTTCATCCTATGTAATTTTCAAATATTTCTCATCATGGAAAATCAACGCCTCTTAATTTTATATAATGAATGAAATGGTTCACAACATAATAAAGAAAATAGTTCTTTTAAATATAAAGTCATGCCTTGATAAAAATCTCATTTTGAATATCACAATATTGAATCGTCACAATAACTAATTAAATCCAATATCTTACTTAATTCATAATATGTGCTACACAATAAATTTTTACCAAAGCTATGTCTGAAAAACAATAATGCATAATCTACCTCAAAGTTGAACCGCTAGTTCCTGACTGTCACACCAAAGTCTTATCCTTCCAAAAGGCCTCAAAATGCTATCATATATAAAAAATGTGTTCTATGCTTGAATATGATTACATCAGCATACATACTAAAATATAAAAGTTTTTGGTCAAATCTACGTAAAAAATTCAACCCTAGAAATCCTTTGACAAAATTGAAAAATTCATTCAAAATTAATTCACCAATATGATGCGGAACTCAAATATGAAATTTCATTAAAAAAATCTCAAATCAGACTCCAAATCCACATTTTACATTTCATTAAATTTGTAGAAAAAGTCTCAAGTATTATACTCTTATATTTAAAATTTTGACTAAATAAAGGACAAATCATTTGAATTTTTTTTTTGAGAAATCTCAATAAATCAATCCAATCTGGCTCAAAACTCCCAAAAGTTTGAAATATGAAGATTAAATTAAAATTGAAAATTAAATTTGATCCCTAGTACTTCGTTCTTTACAAATACTTGAAGGCAACCATGCCTTGTTCTCACGAATATGAAGGCTTACCTCACTTGGTTTATCTAACTTTCTTCTTTGTGAACATGACTAACATCCCACAATAACAAGGGATCATGTTGTACTCTATCTTTATTGCGAAGAAGGATGCATTAGATATCAACTAGTAGCACGAGCTTAAAAATTCAAATCTCTAAACAAACTCTTGAAACTCATTCAAAATCTTATAAATATAAATTGACAGAGAAAATTAATTATAAAAAATATTTCAAACTTGTTGAAATCATCAAGTAACAATTTCATAATCATTTTAGCCAAATATTCACGAGTTTAACCCAAAACTTAAGAATATTTTAAAATCCAACCAAATGACTAATAGGTCTCCAGAATCAACAATGTCAAAAATTATCTCTGGACCTAGCTAAATTCTTATGGATCAACCTTATCAACACCAATTTTGGTCAAATATTCTAATTTCAAACTTTCAAAACTCAAAAACCTTTTAAAATACATTTGATCATCTAAAAATTTATCACTTATTTCTGCAACATATAACCATCTTTTCAAAGTTATAGATAGGTTCAAATGACAAAAATTAAAAATAATAAAATCACATTTAGGATCATTACATCATTCATTGCTAAAACACATATTCTTTCTCAAATATAAAAAAATAAAACACACACATAAGTTTAAAATATTGAGAATATATATCTTACATGTACAAATTAGTCTCCAAAAAGACCTCTTCCACTATACAGTTCTTTCATTTAATCTTTAAGGAGCTATTTATTTTGACCTCAACTTGTGAATCTACCTATTTTAAATAGTTAAAGGCTCTTCCTCAAAGGTCAAATTTACCTCCAACTTTACTACATTCCATGGAATCACAAGGAAACCATCCAAATAGTATTTTGTCGACATAGATACATGAAACACATGGTGAACACCTGAAAGAGTTGGATGTAAGGTTAACACACGTGTCACCTCATCAATACATCATCAAATCTCAAAAAGACTTGTGAACCTGGGGTTAATATTACATTTTTTTTTTTGAATTTTAAGATATCCATCCGGGTGATATCCTAAGTAAAAACTTCTATATCGTATGACCTTTATATCCAAACCTTCCACTCTGGATAGCTCGTTTGTCATCTCCGAGCCATAAAAAATCACTTCTATATTAACATAATCTTGTATAGAGAATTGTTCAACATATTCATGATTCAAAGCCTAAGCTCAAATATATCAATCCAACCCACTAAAGATCTATGATTTAACTATAAAATAACACTGTCATAGGGCACGTTTATTACAAAAATTTAAAAAAATTACCACAATAGTAAAACTAATGTGGTGATTTATGGAGCACTAGATTAAATTTTTTTGATCACTACATTTTAATTTCATTGCGATAGTCAGTCATTGGTATAATTTAAATTTTTATTAAGTTTTTCTCCATTAAAATTAGAGTTTTTCACCAATACAATTAGTGATTTCCTCCATATCTCTCTTTTGTCTCCAAATAATTTAAAAATCCCTCTCTATTTATTCTCTTTTTCCATAAAATCAAAGAGGAAAAAAATATCAAAAATTGATTTTTTCTCCCTCTAAATTCCATAACCTTCTTCTCCCTCTCTTTCTATATAGAAATGACAAACGAAATTACAGATAATCAAATCTTTGAGTTGAAAGAAGCTTTCAAATTATCTTCATTTCAAATTAAGATATGATGAAACTGCTAGAGTTAAATTGTTGAACGTTGAGGATTTGGTGAATGAGAATTGCATAGAAGAAGATTTATTTAATACGTAGAAATGATTTCTCAAATCTCACTTTTTTTATTTTGCTAAAGGTCTTAACTTCTTCTTCTTCTTAGATTTTGAGTTTTCCTATTGCTAGGTTCATGCATGAATGAATCTATTGAGCATTGTTGTTTATGTTCTTTTAATATATTATTTTGTGAACTAGTAGTTATTTTATTGAAAAATCAGCTTTTATGTTTTTATCAGTAGCATTAAACTCCAATCATAGTAGGTTACATTTATCCAATTTTGTTACAATTTTTATTTCTTTAATCTGAACACACAATCAATATGAAACTATTAATAAAATATATTTTTTTGTTTCTCGATTTTATTAGAGTGATATTTATTTTGCATTTTAACTATCTTCATTGGTAATCGGATTGTACTCATATTGCACGTATCAAAATTTGACATTGTCGATTCGTATCTCTATTGTAGGTACTTCTATATTTTTATAGAGATAAACACCAATATTAAGTTATGTGTTTATAGGTAGTGGAGTATTGTAGAATCAACACTAAAGTTATGAGGATCGACATTAATGATAACAAATTTAATATAGATTTAAGTGATCTAAATATAATTACATCTCCCTCTTTGGCTATGTTAAGAAGTGAAAGTTAAATTTTATGTATTTTGTCTATTTTATAACTAGATAATGATATTATTGTCCATTCTTAAAAAATATATGAGTAACAAAAAGAAGAAAGGAATTGTCTATCCTACATTTTAACTATTAAGGGTAAAGACATAACGCTAAGAGTTATCTTTTATATGTGCCTATACACTTCAGAGTTATTGAAATTTCTATTTGGAATGAATGAATTGTAGGGAAGAGCACATAGTTCTATTGGTGTACTGACTAACTTTATGTAAGTTAGTGAATTATTTTCTTGATCAAGTAACTAGTTCATAGCACACATTATTTGAAAAAATACACCGAATTTTCCTTCGTGCCTGCTCTTTCTGATGTAATGATTAATGACTTGATAATGACGGTTGAATCATAATTCTTCATGTACTATTACCTGATTTGCAACACAAGATTCTAGACTTTAAGAATTTTTTTTCTTATAGTCAAAACTTATACTAGCTTTAATTGGGGCTTAACCCTTAGCCTAATCAATATTTTTAATCTTTATTAATTTTTCATAGAGCAACATTGATATTTTTTCATTGGTATAGAATTTATTAATTTTAGTAGAATATTAATAACATAAGATAAATGTGAAAATTGATGGTATACCTTTGTTGTACCACATACTTGGTTTACTATACCTAAGTTATAAGAGCTATAATACATTTAAATTTCAAGAAAAATATACATATGAACCAAAAACATAAGGTATTCATATCTATCATTATTGAGTTTTCATTACTTCTTGCTTCGTGATTCATTTTATTTTGTAGGAACAGGGTACAAAAGGAATGTCTCATCTCCTAACAACCATAAAATATCACGGAAAGTATGTCATGATTTGAATATTGTCAAATTCTAGTTCTAAATAAAATTTAGTAAGGTCTCACTATTTTTTCCTCCTTTCCGTTATGTTGATTACACATTTAGGTAAACCTAGGATTTCATCATTGATTTGCTTCGCTATAAATATAGTTGTGATAGATTTTTTTACAAATATAAGTGATACTCTAAGGGATATGATTGATTTATTGTTGAAACTTGGTTGCTTGAAGAAATAATGTGTGTAGAGTAGAATTTTTATGATTGTCTACTATGATATCCTATAATAGAGTTGTGGAATTGTTTTTGATTGAAGGATTTGATTATTATTGTATTAATAAAATTCTAATTATAGTATCATTTGAATTGATATTAATCTCTCATGGTTTTGGTAAAAAATGCAGAATAGTACATACAAGACTGACACCTCGTGTGCTTATTTCTTTTACTTAATTTTGTTTCAAAGTTCATATAGAACTTGAGATCATCAAAGGTAAGAAGTGTAGATAGTTAATTTTGATTTCTAACTATACATAGCTACTATAAAGGGAGTCAATAAGCAGAACTTTGAAAATCATATCTAGGATTACTCAAATCAATAGATAGTGCGAAGTGTTAAGAAGAAAACAAGACAATAATGCACTATGTAATTTTCTTCTAAGCTAAACTAAATTCAGACTTTGAAAGATGAAAACTTGTACGGGGAACACTAAAATCATCATACAAAAAATAATGAATATCTACTTGATTATTGTGTTCGTGATTCTTTCTTTATATCGGTACATCTTATTTATTTTTATGTATATGATGCTTTCTTTATATTATTGTAATTACTCATTCTATTGTTATGGGTAAGTCTAGTGTTTCATAGTTTGCATTATAATTTTTCTCAATTTGGGAGTTAGAAATTTTAAGGTAGGCTAGTCTTGGAAGATATTCAAGCAGAGTATAATATAAGAAAATGCAGGAATACATATGTTAAATAATATTTTATTTGAGGTATTTTTTTAATTATCAAAGTCAATAAAGAATCTGTAAGATCTTTCAGATGTTAATTCAGGTGAGTAGAACTCCTGATATCGAACTTGACGTAACGGGGTTGGTTTGAGAGGTCGTAATCTGAGGGTGTGTTGTGAAAAAGGTAAAATAGGTAGAACTACAGAGTTTCAACTTATCTATCCTGCTATATCAGGTGGTAAACTACTACAACTGCATTGTTATATAAGGAATTTTCTTGCTATAGCAGGAGTCAACTTTTGCCAATCCCCCATTGTGGGTGAATCCTAATAAATGGTGAATTTACAACTCATTTACATCCAAAATTTGTGCACACTACTATAATATGAAGGTATGAATGAGACAACCTTTTTAGTTGAATGCACTTATTTTTATATTTTGCAGGTATACTGGTGATAGAAAGAAAAGATATGGAATTGAGCTTAAAAGAGATCAAAAAGAGAAGAGCAGTGCAGCTGAAAGACCCTTTGCAGGAAATGGTCTCAGTTACTAAGATCATGGTCCGAGGATCAACAATCATAGATAGTTAAGACAGGTCAAAGCCACGCAATCGCCACACTAGCGAAAACACGAATTTATGCTAGGGGCAATTTTGTAAATTTATACATCCAACCCCAAATCCTTTAAAAAGATAAAAAAACCATTTCCTCTTTGGTATTCATCAACTTTGAAATTGATATTGGAGACTTTCTAAAACATACCAAATTGGGGAAATCTAGTGTGGTTAACTTTTTAATTAGTTTTGGTTGCAATTAAAGTTGTATATTGAATTATTCTTACATGCAAAGTTTAATGGAAGCATTGAACAATCAATTTGGTATATCTCATTTCCCTATCTTCATAAGTAGATAAATAATTTAACTTGTAATTATGTTAAATTTGGGTATAAATATGTGCGGATTGTGATTTATTAATCTAAATTCTTGGACATTGATTGTGGGTCTCACTATTGCTTGCTTAATTTCGTTGGGATTTGTGGGTGAAAACCCCAAATTCTCAAAATATATTTGTAGGTAAAAATCCCAAATTGTCAAAAGTTCATATTGTCCTTGAAAAAAGAGACGTGAGAGAACTTTTAGATCCTATATCATCTTTGAAAGAAGGATATGGGTGACAAGACAATAGTGAACAATAGGAGATACAGTTTGTTCTCTTTTCACTATTTTAAAAATAAGAGTGAGTTGAGAATTAGCTAAGTCTTAGACATCTTTCTAGAAATAGGGATACCCACTTGAGGTATTGAGTGGTTCAATTGACACATCTGTGACGTATTCAAAAGGATCCATGGATGATAAGCTTGAGGTTTTGTTGACAAACTACCCTAAAGAATTCCTAACTTAGCCTACCCACGTAGTTGATGACTGGAATGTGCACTTCATTATCATGACACATGCATTATTATCTCCTAGGAAGACATAATATCAAGACTTATCCCATATCGAAATCTTAACCACAATCTTCACTTTAAGTTGGTAGTTTGATTTGATTTTGACTGAAACACTTCCCAAACTATTTCTCATATTTTAATTCAAGCATTTTACTTTTTTTACACTATGGACAGATACTTAGAAGCCATCAACACCTATAAGTTTTGAGAACTAGAGTCACTCCTTGAGGATTCGACCTCAACATGAGTTGAGCTTTATTAACAATGATCGTCCTATATACAAACTATGGTATAGGTGAGCGTAATCATATCCCACTATAGAAAGGCTACTATAGGGCTACTTTAGCGAGATGTGCACTAATTAATGTAGAAAGTACCCCAAAAATATTATTTTCATTCGATTCTTATTTTGGGCATAGTTGTGGCAATTTAGTGTGAATTCTACCTATTTTTCAATAAAACTCTTCGTAAAAATAAGTTAATCTCTTTCATTAATTAATTTTTTAATTATTAACTAATAAAATCACTAGTTTTTGAGTTTTGACAAGGATGTAACTTGACTTAACTAATTTTTATATGAAATTGGATGAATTTGGTTGAAAAGCCTTGGATTTTTGTTAAAAATTATTAAATTACTCTTGAATGACTATAATTCACCATTGTAGCCATGAAATTAGAAGAATTAAAGTGGAATGATGGAACAAAAACCCTAGAATGAGAGGAATAGTAATGAATTTGCCATTGGGGCTTCGTGATTAGGTTATAATACTTGATATTATAGGTCATTTGGTTGATTATGTATTGTATTAATGTTTATATAGAACATCAAGACGAGAATATCAATTTCATTAGAATATTTTAAGCTTGGATTGAGGTAGGTGATAGTTTAATGTAGTTTAAATCGAACTTATTTTATGTGCTCATGATACTTGTTTCTTTGTATGCTTGTATAATGTATGTTTAAGGAAAATGAATAACTATTTAACGTACTAAGTGTTAATCACATGCAATGAGCATATATTAAAAACTTGTTGGCTTTACGTGTGACTACAATTATCATTGTGGTTGTGATTATTGTGATATTATATTAATTTTTATGGGATGTACTTGTATTCAGAACACTTCAAAGGATTGGTTGGAATAAGGTAGGTAGGCACTTGATGTCTTTGATTTGGTACATGGAAAAGAGCTCGTCCCCTATATGTCATGGCTAGTGGGTGATCATAAAACCCTTAACATGTGTGTACAAAAGATAGATGAGATTGATGGTTCCCTAAGTAAATCGAGGTTATGTTTAGACTTTTTGTATTTAGTTCCATGAGTGAACTGGGTTTATGTGATAATTTTTTATATTTGGTTCCTTGAGTAAACTAGATTTATGTATTGACTTATTATATTTTTTTCTTTGAATGAGTTGGGCTTATGTGTTAAATTGCTATAAAAATTTTCATCGTTGAACTATATTTATGTTTATTAATATGGATGTTGTTAGAATAGATCCTTTAATGGCCTGGGCTATTATAAATGATCAGAATAACTCTTCAGATGTCTGTTTACTTATGCATTTGAGACATGGTTAGTATTCTACTGTTGAGTTATGGTTCGTTCACTTGGATTTTTGTTGGTAGTCATTGTCTTAACTTGAGCAATTGTCCATATTGACTTATACTTGACTTAATTCTACGGTGTAGTTGAGCAAAGCTAAGTGTCATAAACTTAAGGTAAATTTATATGGTAGGTATTCATGGTTGTACTTGTGTTACTAAGATATGGCTACTTGTTTACATATCTCAATTTGGGTTAGTCGATGACTTTACTAGTATATCATTATTTTTTTTGTACTGATACTACATATGCTCTTCTTTTTCTTGAATACAGAGCATCCTCCAACGGCTGTTTCAAGACCACAGTTATAGAGCAGATCACATTAGAACTCAAGGGTGAGCTACATCTTTTGGGATACCATGAGTACTTCACTCTATTTTTAATATATTTTTTTGAATTGGATATCTTCACTTGTTTTAGCTTCAACCTATTTATTAACATTGTAGTGATTTTGGTACAACGAATTTCAAATTCAAGGGGATTGTCTAAGTATTTATTATTATTCGGTATTCATTAATTTTATTAAAACGTTCAAGATTTTGGTTTAGTCATTGTTAAACAGTTAGTTTGCTTATTTTGGCTAAGTGTAAGGGTTTAAAGGCTATGAGTTAGATAATTCTCCCACCAGAGGATTAGTATGGGGGACACTCATAATGGGTTCGGTTTATAACAATGTTCGCATTAGAGACATAGATTCATTGGTCTCGTTGTACTAAACCTAGTCCAGTGGAGTCTTATAAAATAGTACAACGATATCTTTTTCTTCAAGAGGCAATAAGTCTTTTAGGAAACTATTGTTTTCTCTCTTCTTTTGTGTTGTAACTTGATTTCAATTGGTATCTGGAAATCAAAATCAATATCAAACCCTCTTTATTTTTTTATCTATAACTAGTGAACACTAGAACTAATAGAGTCAAGAGAATTAACCCCTGCACCAATAACTCCAACTATGAAACTGGTTATGTAGAGATGAGGAAGGGGTAGATAAAGTGGAAGAGGGATTAATACTCACCAAGGGTGTAGCTCAAGTAGGAGCTAATCAGGCCAATCAAAGGTCAGTGGCACCTTCCTACCCCCGAATCATTATGAGAAGGTTGATATTATGAATAAGGATATTGTAGAGTAAGAAAAAGTGGTGCCAATTGGAGATGAAACTTTCCTCCTATGTATTATATTGCAATTTAGTGATATTTTCTTATCTGAGTGGGATGGCTAGTCTAGGGGATACACTTGCTATCCTAGTTTATCAATTTCTTAGAGTTTAGTTGACTATTACAGTAGCTCCTAAAATAGATGAGGCCTTGGTGACTGAGATCTTCCCTCGCTCAGTGTTAAGTCCTTTCATGATTGGGATGGAAGATGACATATGACTAACTTTCTCAATATAAGAACTTCTACTTTTGTTATCTTTGATAATAAGGATTTATTTTTTTCATTGTTAATTATTACTAAAGGTTGCATAAAATTGATAGTGTTGAGAAACATGGTATTGATTTGCTACCTTCAAGTTACAAGGTGATGCAAAAAAGTGGTGGAAGGAATATTTGGAGTGTTGATCAATATATTTTTCTCCATTGACATTAGTTAGTTTCATACCTTATTTTTGGAGAAGTATGTGCCCCGTACTCTTTAAGATCATACAAAGGATGAGTTTTTGGCCCTTGAGTACGGAAATATGTCTATTTTAGCCAATGAGGCCAAGTTTCATGCTCTGACTCGTTATGCTACTTTGTTACTTGGTATAGAGAATGAGGGTTATAATTGTTATTGAAGGACCTGGACACTAACTTTGTGGTGTAGGAGCTGATGAGGAGGAAAGAAAGACATATTAGGTACAGAAGCAACCTTAGCCATGGGATTGTTCCTCTGTATTTGCCCTGCGGAACATATTTGAAACACCTATCCATATCCTCATCATAAAATCCATAATGCAACTGACCACAAAACCTACAAGAAGGATATGATGGAGTTGTCTAAGCCTCACTAGCCTGAAATTAGGCAACCTCTTCCCTATAACCATCACCACTCTACAAACATCGATCATAGGACTATTTGAGATAAAGATCACTATCCATTAAATAAGACCCAAAATAACCCCACTTCTTCCTAGACCACTTTCCACCTTCTATACCACTTTGTTGCTGACCCCCACCCTAATCTAAGTAGCAAATCTTCTTACGCCGCCTTTCCCTAAATTTAGCTTAATTCTTCTTCCCTTCTTTTACTTACTGCATATAAACCACAAACTGAGAAATATCTATATCTTTGTTTAATAAGGTAGCCTTCCTCTCTAGAAACAACTCTTGAGACAAGTCAAAAGTGAATTTCCTTATTCTATCACTTAGCTGGACACCAACTCTGGAGCGTACTAAGACAACTAATAAAACTTCAAGGCATACTCTTTAACTAACATCTTGCCTTTCTTCATATTAATAAACTCTTTAATTTTGCCTCCCTTAAATCTTAAGGAAAGAAGCTATCTAGAAAAGCACAAGAAAAGTTACCCCATGAAGAAAATTCAACATCATCATTCCTAGACTGGTCCTATTCCTCCTACTGTTGGTACACCACATCTTTTAGTAAGTAAGTGAAAAACTCCATTCCCTCCATATTAGTGGCATGCATCACATAAAAGATCTTTTTTATATGATCAATAAAACATTGAGGATCTTTCTCAACTTTAAAACCATTGAAAGTAAGAGGACTAAATTTCATAAATCGGGACAACTCTAGTAGCCTCAGAGTATGGAGTAATTAAAGCAACCAGCTTAGTCTTAGAGGATATCAATTGGGTAAGCAATATGAATCGACTAGAGAAACACTACATTGGACACATATACTTGAGGTTCCTAAGGAGAAACTAGAGGAACCAGTGGAGCTCCATTAAGGAAATCAAAAGTTCCGACCCTAGACCGGGTCTGAACTGCTGGAGTAGGATGAGCTTTATCCGTATTGTCCCTAGACTGGATAGAACATTTTTAATAGAAATAACATCTTCTTCGAGGCATGATCTGAAAGGTGAAAAATCAGAATTAGAAAAAATCAAGACCTTGAACTCTACAGCTTGAATTAGATCAATAGGAAAGGGAAACATTCCTAAATTGCTGATAGCCTCTCTCATATAAGTATGGAACGCTACAATCCCATAAAAGATACTCTACATGATAAGGATTTGTGGACACCCGATTGACCATGTACCTAGGATTTGATACAATCTTTGTCATGAACAAAACTAGGGCCTAGCCGAGATAGGTATCTCAAGTCTACCTAGAACTAGAGACCACCCACATTACCTCGACTGCTAAGCACTTTACGTCCCATGTTGGATGAATTCTAAACATATAACAAGATAAAATGATAAATATTCTAGATATTCTAATATAAGAATTTAAAAAACTACCAATATCCGCACCCAAGTCCACAGTAATGTCCAATAAAGCGTATAACCAAAATAAAAGAATATCCAGTTGGGACATTTCCTCACCATCGCCAAAACCAAGTACAAAGAATTAACCAAAACATAAAGTAAACCAAAGTATGATATGGTGCCTTCTGAAGTATAAGGTGTTTCCTATGAAGTGAGTTATGAGATTAGATAATAGGAGTAAGCCCAGATCACAGTATATCAATCTCTTCAAGGTTCTTGAGGAAGTGGGTCTGATTGTATAGGATTCTATCAACTATTTTATGTCTCAATGGTAAAAAGTACCATGGAAATGAAGAGTACATCATTTAGTAGGGTCAATGTATCTAAACAAAGACCTGGCATACCGGGAGGAACCAGTAGCGATTCTAGATTGAGATGTTGGAGAATTAAGAATGAATGAAATTTTTTTAGTTATGGTTCAATGAAACAACTGTCTGGTTAAGGAAGCCACTTGGGGAATTGAGAAAGACATGCGAGACAAGTACTCGGAATAGTTTGAGAATTCAGGTACTCTTTTCCCTCATCTTTTTAGCATTTTTTCCTATTTTATTATTGAGGGAGGTATGATGGATAAATTGGCATCTATTGTAATGATTATTTTGTTGTTATGTAGAAGCCTCCAATTGAAATTTCTATGTTAAAAATTCTTCTCATTTTTTAAGTTATAAGTTTAGGCTAGGCTAGTTTCACACAAAATCATAGCGAGGTTTGGTCTATGGAAATTCAAAAATTATTCAGGAAAGTTTAGATAAATTTGATTTAAGTTTTAGTTGTTTAGATGCTAACAAAATCTTCAAAAATTTACAAAATTGAATTTGGGTGAATACAACATCCAAAATTAATCTTTGCATAAAGGACATTATTTGCAATGTTCTCCGTATAAGGTACATTGTAAAAAGTGGGATTTTAGGGTGAAAATGGACATTCTGTACTATGACACTACTATAGCGGTTGTCACACTACTATAGAAACCGGTGTTATTGTGGGGAAATTCCCGCTTTAGCAGCGGTCAAAGGCCCGTCAATGTCGTTATAGCAATATGTGCCTCTATAATGATGCTTCTATAATGGTGTAAGCCGCTATAGTGGTGAAAATTATAGTTTGATTAAATATTTTCCCTAAAATATTTTATTATTCTAAAACTCATTTTAGGGAAAAAGAGGGGCGATTTTGGATAATTTACACCAAAAATTCTTTGTTTGGCTTTAAAAGGTAAAGAATTCATATATGCTAACTTTTAATTGATAACTAAGCCTTTGAACTACTAATTTAGGGAGTTTGTGGAGGGTTTAGGGATAAGTTTTGTTATTTTCTAGTGCAAGGGAGGAATTAATGTAATATGTTAATGGGTTTTGTTTATTAACAGTTCATTTACCCTTGCATTTTGTTAATTAACTAATTTAACCATGGAAATGGTAGTTTAGATAAACAATGATAAATAAGACCTAGAATAGAAAAGGGATAATCATGAATTTTACCTTAGGGGTTGGGGTGAGTTATAATTTTTGACATGGTAGGTAATTGTATTAATTATATTTTGGCACCTGTTCTAGACTATGAGCCAACAAAAATTGCATAAAAGGGCAAAGCTTTGGTTTTTAGGAGTTGTGCAAGCTTGGTTTAAGGTAGGTAATGGTGTTGTAGTTTGATCCAATTTTTGCTATATATGCATGCTAACTACTTTGCAGTGTGACTTGTTGGTTCATGTTGTTGGGTGTGGTCGATGCAAATGATTTTAAGGTTTTATATGATTTTAACGTACAATCTTTGTTAAATATGGAATGTTCAGTGTTTAGAATGTTCTCACAAGATTTTGTTGAAACAATGTTGGCCATTGTGTCTAGGGTATAGTATAAGAACATAAACTATCCCCTGTAGGTCATTTCTAGAGAATGGTTGTATAACCCCTAACGTATATGTACGAGGGTCAGGTGAGTTTGATTGTTCCATCAGTGAATCGGGGTAATATGTTTATATGTGAAATAAACTATTTTTACTTGTACTGACTTGACTTGACTGAATAATATTGTCAATAATATGTTGATCTATCAGTTCTGGTCGCTAATTGCTTATTTGTTTTTTTATGCTATGTGTGATTGTTGAGCATGAATTAATTTGTTGTACTATAAATTGGTTATGTTATCATAATTTTATCTTTGGTTAGCCAAATGGCCCTCCCAGTACATATTTTTTTCTAGTGTGTTAATACTATACTTGCTCTTACTTTTGTGAGTGTATCATATATTCCAACGGCTCTTATGAGACCTTAGTTGCGATCCCAGGGGTTGACTTCATATTTCAGGGTGAGTAGCATATCTAGGATACCATTGAATCTCTCCTTATTATCATAGTTCATTATTTCTAAACTTATGTTTCCATTATAGTATTGGGTTACATACTATTCTTGACATTCCTTAGTAGTTTTGGTACGTAGTACTTTTGGTTTCTAGGGATGGTTTATTTTCTTAAGTTCAATGTTTTTCCTTTTATTGTAGTTATTTTATTGGATTAGCCTTGATTTTATCTATCAATGGATTAGTTTTGAATTTTAAAGTATTGCTTGTGAGATGGTGTTTTGGAATAGATTCTTCTCCTACTAGGTGAATAGTGTGCTTGTCACTCACAATAGTTCTTGGATCATGGCAGGAGGATTACATCATTAAATAGGATTCATTTTTTGTAGTAAGATTCTTTCATATAAAGAGGAGCCAATTCCAATTCTTGATTAAGACATTTTAATGTTGAGGATGTGGGAAATTTATTCCGTAAAGGTCCAATGGAAGCATTGTCCTACTGAGGAAGTTACTTTGGAAACCAAGAGGGACATGCAAGACAAGTACCCTCATTTTAGGATAAAGGTACTATCTCTTTCTTTTAACTTACCTTTTTTTCTTATTTGACCATTTGCAAGTCAACAATAGGTTAACTAGTATATATTGTATTGACCCTTTTTGCTCTTTATGGGTAAGTCTAGCATGCCAAAGCTCAGCTTATGATTTCTCGCAAATCAGAAGTTAGAAATTTTAGGCTACACTAGTCTTCGATGAAATCTGAGCATGGTATGGTCTAGAAAAATCCGAGAATGGATTGGTTAAAGGCTATGTAATTTAAGGAAATTTTGTGTTATTCTAGTCGACAAGAAATTCATCGAATCTTTTGTAAATGAATTTGGGTGAGAAGAACTCTTTATATCAAACTTAATGTAAAGGGTTAGTTTGGTATGTCTTAATCTGAGGGTAAGTTGAAAAAATGTCAAAAGTAGGAGAATCTGAAGCTTTTGCCTCGCATAGCGTGCTATAACGAGAGCTGGGCCGCTATAAACACACTGTTATGGCAGAATTTTCCTACTATAGGAAGAGTCAGGTTTTTTCTATCCTACCATAGTAGGATATGTGTTGATTAATGCAGAAAATACCCCCAAAATGTTATTTTCATTTCATTCTAATTTTGGGCATAACAATGGAAACTTAAAGCAAATTTCGCATGTTTTCCATCAAAATTCTTAGTAAAGGCAAGTTGATCACTTCCATTAACTTATTTTTCAATTATTAACTCATAAAATACTAGTTTATGGGTTTGGGGAAGGATTTAACTTGATCTAACTAATTTTTTGGTGAAATTGGGTGAATTGGGTAGAAATCCCTTAGATTTTGGTAAAAGATATTAAATTACTCTTTCATGATTATAATTCACCATTGTAACCCTGCAATAGGTAGGATTAAGATTCAATGATGATAGAAAACCCTAAAACAAGAGGAATGATCATGAATGTGGCCTTGGGATTTTTGGATTAGGTTAGAATCCTTGATATTATAGGTCATTTTATTGATAATGTGTTGTAATGATATTCTTAGACCACAGAATCAAGTCGAGGTTTCAAGAAAGGATAAAGCTCAAGTTCATTATAGTGTTTTAAGATTGGATTGAGGTAGGTGATGGTTTAAAAAATTAACTTCCAACTTATTTTATTTATGCATGATAGTTGTTTCTTCGTATGCTTGTACAATGGAAGTTTAATAAAAGTGAATGAATATTTGATATCCTACATGTTAATCACAAAAAATGAGATTATATTAAAAGTTTGTTGGTTTTGCACATGTGATCACTATCATCATTGTGGTTGTGATAGTTGTGATATAATATTGATTATTATTAGATGTATCGGTATTTGGACATCTTCATGGAAGTGGTTAGTATACGGCTGGCTAGTACTTGATGTTTGAGATTTGGAACATAGACAATAGCTCATCTTCAACAGGTCATACAGAGTGGAAAATCATAAAACCCTTAGAATGTGTTTACATTGGATAGGCAAGAGTGTCAGTTTCTTAAGTAAACAAGGGTTATGTGTTGAGTTGTTATATTTGGTTACTTGAGTGAATGGGGTTTATGTGTTGACTTTTTATTTTGTTTAAATTATTGAAAAGTATTTAGTTTCCTTATTTTGGTAAAGTGTTGGGACTGATGGTTATGAGTTAGATGATTCTCCCATTGGCAGATTAGTATAAGTGCCACTCGAAGTGTGTTTTGGTCTTGATAATTATTAGATTACTTTTTTAGTGTATTTGATTATAACATTTTTATTTATGACTATTTAGCTTGGTGGCTAATTCACTATTGGACAATTTTCTTTACTGAAAAAAAATTTCTCAGTTGTCTATTCTATACTTGTCAAAAAATATTACAATGACTTAGAAACTTCCATCTTTCATATTTCTAAAGTGGTAGTTCAATACATCAAAATGGTTTATGGGATACTCCTGAACCTGGAGATGGACACCATGGTAAGTTACTCTTATCTATTGTTTCATTGCTAAACTAAATTTGAATTTGTGCTCATTCATATAATGATAATTTTAGTTCATTATACTGGGACTCTGCTTAATAGAAACAAGTTTAATTCCAGTCGTAATAGGGAAAGTTCTTTCATCTTTATTTTGGTAAGGGTTACAAAAAATAACTCTAATTTTTACATTTTATAGTACCTCGGGTGTTGTTGAGGCAGAGTTGTTTTGTCCGTATTTGGTTCACCTAAAGATTGAGAAGGTCAAGGTGACTTGGGATAGACTTAAGGTTTCCAAAAGTCGCCAAAAGTCCTATGTTAATGTGAGGCATAGGGAGTTAGAGTTTGAGGTTGGCGATTGGGTATTCTTGAAATGCTATATGGTAAAAGGTGCAGATCTCTTATTAGGTGGTTCAATGTTGGTGAGGAAGAGATGTTTTGTCCGGATTTGGTTCACCAAGAGATTGAGAAGGTGAAGGTGATTTGGGATAGACTTAAGGCTTTCGAAAGTCGCCAAAAGTCATATGTTAATGTGAGGCATAGGGAGTTAGATTTTGAGATTAGCAATTGGGTATTCTTAAAGGTGTCTACCATGAAGGCAGTAATGCAGTTTGGGAAGAAAGGGAAGTTCAATCCCTAGAATGTCAACCAGTAGGGTAGGTAGTGTCTTATTTGAGTTGGAGTTGCCTCCTTGGCTGAGCTCCATTTAGCCGGTATTTCATACTTTTATTAAGAAACTGTGTAGGTGATCCTTCAACGGTTATTCCTTAGGATGAAGTCAGTATTCAGATTCGTTATCTTATGAGGAATTCCTGATTAAAATTTTGGATAGATAATTTGTATCCAAATTTCTTTGAGTTTAAGGCATGTAACTCTTCCCTCGTTGTTAATTTTATAAAAAAATGTATTTTAAAGTATTATCCATGTGATGTTTATGCTGGTTTTGAAAAAAAGATTGGGGTTATTGAATGATTATGAATTGAACAATGCTTCTCATAGATTATATATGATTTTGATGCTCTAGTTATGGTTTTGAACTTATGGGTGGATGGCTATGCTGAATAAACTAGGGAATAGTGCTTTTCCCAAACTTGTGACTTTTGAAGTTGTTATGTCCCTAACCCCATAATGCGAAATTGGTTTTAATTATAAGAATTGAGGGAATTTGTAAAGTTGAACGAGTCTTGAACTATTACATGATATAAAGAGGTATTTGAAATACAATGATTTGATTTAGCAAACAAAGGGAGTCGATGTCCCCCACTGTGTATTAATGAACAAAAGGAGTTGTTCTCTCTAAGATAATGGAAATTCTTTTGGGATGATGTGTTACCTTTTAGGTATAGTTGGTATGATGATACAAACAATGTATGACTGAATGTATATTATGGTTCATTGAATGGGATTGTTTGATACTTGTTTTAATTGGTCTCTAATGAGTATTGTGTAGATGATTCGTGAAAGTAGAGGTCCGAGTTACCGATACTGGAAACCGTATTTGCCCACCCGAGGGTCAAAGTAACCAGGGTGGTTCAAGTCCCCTTTATTATTATTTCATGATTAGGGAAGTTTGAGTCCCTTATAAATCATTATATGATAGGGGGCTTAAGTCACCTTGATATATGTTGGGAGGTTCGAGTCCTGCATATGCATAAATATGAGATTATTCTCCGATTCATGCGGCTACACACACTAGGGCCCGACTAGGGGGTGAGAGCTGGGGCCATATAGCCCATAGGTAATATTATATGATTGTTGTGCTACACAATCCAGGATAAAGTTTTGAAATAAATGTTAAGCCTTGTTCTCTATCACAACTTGTGATAGATATATATGTGTGTGTATATATTTTTATGCATTTTATTATGTGCATTGGTTTTGAATTATTTTAACTGTTGATTATGTTATTATATTATCCTTATCCATGAGTTACATTCTAGCATTCAGCCCACTAACCATATTTGAATAATGTATCTCCACGCGATGAAGGAATTGATCATACTCCTACTCCTCCTACTCAGTTACTTGGATTCGGGATTGGCTAGTGTGTCAGATTGAAGTGGTGAGATTCCATACTTTGAAGGACCCTATTTCATCATTTTGCTTTCCTTTGCATTTTTACAATTCCTGTGGATTTGGTTTTTAGCTATTTTTGAGGGTATGTCCCGATACTTTATTGGCATTTTGTTTTAGATCATTGTTTAGAAGGCATTATTTGGACTACTGTGGCTATTAGGCGGTGTCTGTAGGTTATTTGATTGGTCATCGGTGGTTGGTTATGGACATGCATTTAAAACATAGTTAGACTATTGTACGCTATCTTGTTATATGCCCAAAATTTAGCCTACCATAGGGTGTGGTGTGTTTGGTTTAGTTAGGTGCGGGGGTGATCTCCGGTCCACATGGGACTTTAGAT
The DNA here is from genome assembly GCF_002878395.1 of Capsicum annuum. Taxonomy (NCBI): domain Eukaryota; kingdom Viridiplantae; phylum Streptophyta; class Magnoliopsida; order Solanales; family Solanaceae; genus Capsicum; species Capsicum annuum. Next base: position 255,851 of record NW_025834382.1, read on the forward strand.
ACTCATCATGGCTAGGGTTCAAGTCGTGACAATATTAAAATAGCCCTTTTTCCTTATTTTGGCCATTCTTTGCCCATTCTCTTGAGAGAAAAAACCCTAAAGAGTGATATATCTTAAAATTAATGCTTCTAGGAGCTTAGAGAGCAATATTAACATTTATTTTTGCGATTATCATTTGATTTGAGGGAAGAATTCACTCTTTTCTTGGTTGATTTCATTAATTTCTTTCTCAAAACCCCAAAACCTTTAGGGCTTGATTTTAGCCCTAATTTAGCTTGATTTTTACCCATTTTGTAGGGTAATTATTCCTTGAGCTTGTTAGTATGTTGGGTTGGTTTCGGAAATGCAATTTCCATTAGTGGGACATATATGAGGATTTTGAGATGATTTTTTTACCGGAAGCACAATGGTGCAATATAGAAATCAAAGTTCTTGTATTGATGATTAGAGTGTGTTTTTGATAAATTGGCATCTTGAGGAGGCTGCTTGAAAGGAAAAATTCTTGGTTTAGCAATTCGTTTAGCTTTCTTCAGTTTTAAGGTAGGATAAGTTTATCCCTTGTTAGCTTAAGCTATCTCATAGTATTCTTATGATATTGTATTAGATTTAGGATGGGTTTTAGGCGTTGCATTGATGAAATTTAAGACATGGGTTAGTTGGACTATTCATGATAAATTGAAATCGTAGAGTTGAAATCTTGGCTTGTTTCCTTTTTCCTTAGGAGAATTGGGCTTCATTACTCATGTGTAACATGAGAATGCGTTAGATTGTTCAATATTAAGTAAAATTCTATAGTTACTCACTCTTAGGGTAAGCTAGACTTACTTTTGAATACTAATAAAGGTTTCCTTAGTTTCCATACGAACTAGCTATAGCTCTTGATGCGTCGTGAAAACATGACACTTTCAATGCTTAAAACTGCGAATTTGTGCGTGAACTTAGGATATTTTCTTAGATATAATGCACTTTGTTGTGAATTGTAGGTTAAACAAGTCTCTAATAGTGTTGGGATTCAAAAGGAAGAAAAACCCTGAAAAGACCAATTCTGATTAGGGTACGAGTAAGCTCTTGATTTGTAAAACTTCTAACAACTCGTACGCCGAATTGTATGAACAATAGAACTAAAAGATAATCTTAAAACTAAGTATGGGGAAGATACGACTCAAACTTCCAAGTCATAAGCTAGGATACAAGTCATACAGCAAGGTCGTAAGCAAAATAGAACCTAAGCTACCATCTAAAAGTTGAAGTCTCAGAAGTATACGAGTTGAAAGTATAAGTACGACTTGTATTGAGAAGTCGTGTACAAACCAGTGTTCAAAGTTTGGAAAGACAAAAGTCAAAGGTGGAAATGTATGAAAGGCACGATTCGCACACTCAGGTTTGAATCGTACTAAGAAGTCGTATGCTGAATAGTAAGGTTAAGCCTTGGGAGAACAGGCACTGGAATGGATACAAAAAGATAGGGTATGAATCGTATGATATCGGTACGAGTGAAGAAGGGGTCATACTGACTGCCAACATAACTTTACCTTCCCCATTTTTATTAGGATTTTTATGTTATTTTGAGATACTATAAATATCCTATGGTTTAACTTTTATTAGGTTACGCATTCTTAATATAGGATACATATTCTTACAATAGTTTTACAATTATTTTTGAGATTTTGGGTTCTTATTCAATTCAAGACTTTGAAGTTTATGAATTTTATTCTTGTGAAATTAGTTTTATGTGTTCTTCATTGATAATCATGTTTTCTTGCACAAACATGATAGGCTAATCTCCTTGACTAGGCTTGTAGGAACCCTAGCGGATTAGCTACATAAAGGAAGAGTGAGACTCATCTTTTCTGGGACTTATGCATGTATCTTAATCTTCTTTGCAATAATTAATCTCAAGTAGTTCTAGTAGCTTGAGATAGAATGTATTTGCATCCATCCTAATAAGGATTTTGTTATTGGGAGAAAAAGTTAAGACAGTGATTTGGGATCCTTCTACCTCCACCTTTTAGTCCTTGTTTCCCATCTAATCACTTGAACCTAATTAGTGAAACTGAACTATGGCCGTAGAAAGGAGAAACAAAAAAACTCCTTGAGACTTAATAAGTAAAGGGTGAGATTTATCTTCGCGACAAATAAGCGGCTGATAATACAAATCTTGTAGACTTTGCATGCAGAATAATAGAATAGTTGGGTTGATCACTAGAAATTTATGGAGTTGAGAAGTCAGGGGGGACATAAGCCTAGTGTTTGTCTCCTATTGTCTACATCTCAAAAGCAATTAAGATTATGTTACTACTTGCAATTGATACTAAAATCCCCTCATTTACTTTCTGGTGTTGCTTGTGGATTAAATAAAGTCAAGCAACTGGTTACATTTTCCCTGTGGGATTGACCCCAACCTAGTTAGGTTGTTATATTTGCAATCGACCACAGTATATATCTACTTGGAGTGTACTTTCGGGTGACATAAAATTTTGTCATCATTGCTGGGAAAGATAGTTTGAGTAGTGAATTGAATTGGTAAAGTTTGCGGTTTTTATTTTCTATTCTTGATTTGGCATATACTGGTGTATGCCAAGTACTAGGAGTAGAGGCAATCCCTTACTCCCATTTGATCCACAGCGAGAGAGAATTATTCAAACACCGAGAAGGATGTCGAGACAAGTTCATAATGGGGTTCAAGATCCCCTACTCATGAATCCAAATATGGCACTCCCGCGTGCTCCACTAGATGCACATAATATTACAGACATACAGGCGCAACAACTATTAGATCGAGAATAAAGAGAAGTCGAAAAGGCTAGTGTTTCTGTAGAAGATAAGTTAGCTCAACAGGGTGGACTAGTGAGGCCGAGATAAGTATATGGTCATTGATTTTAGAGAGGTAGAGCTCAATTGATTCCTGCATATCAGCACTTAGACCCACATAAAAAAGATGAAGAAGATATGGTTTATGTTGAGCCTAATGAGAAAGGAGTCATTGTCTCTCCTACTTTAGCCCTCAAAGTGTAGTTTGATATCACTAGCGCTATAATCCAATTATTGAATCTGAATGGTGTATTTTTTGGTGCAGCTTAAGATGCGTAATCATGTACCTTGCTAATTTTCTTAGTATTTGCACGTGTTATACTATTCCGGGGGTTGATCAAGAAGCATTGGTATTGAGGTTGTTCCCATTTTCTTTGACAAGTGAAGCATCACTTTGGTTAGGCAAACTTCCTAGAGGATCTATCACTACATGGCACGAGTTGAAGAAATAGTTTCTTAGCAATTTTTCCCTACTGCATAGATGCTACAGTTGAAGGATGAAATTTATAATTTCAAATAGTTACCTGCAGAATTTATGTATGAGGCGTGGTTTAGATTTAAGCAGAAGTTAAGCATGGTACCAAATCACAGAATTAAAGGGTCTAATCTTCTTGAAATATTCTATAGATCGCTGAATCACAGTGTAAGAGCAATGATAGATACTATTTTTGGAGGAGCATTTACGTATCTTTGATGGGATGCTTCACAAGATATGCTTGATGACATTGCGGTGACCAATAGTAGATGGCATACTAGAAATTCAAAATGTGGTGGTGGTACATATACTATTGGAGCAACGGATACTTACGGAGCACATGATCTAGGGTGTATTTATACGCCTAAGAACCATAACCTACCCATATTTTCGCTAAGTTTTGAGAATAAAGGTGTCTAGTTTCTTTTGTTTTACTCTACTTTGATATAACTAAGCTAACCTATGTGATTAGCATGATTTCAGGTGGTAGATAAAGACATGATGGGACTGTGGATTGCGTATGACAAATCCCACAAGAGCAAAAGTCTATTGTTGGATCAAATGTGACCTCTAGAAAGATTTTATGATGCACTAAGGTGATATGGCTCCCAAAGGAGACCAGGCCAAAGATAAAGCATTTGTATCTCAAAAGGAACAGAAAAGAGCATGAAAGGATAAATTTATTTCTTCCTCTCTACAAGTGCCTCGATGTATTTTTGGTATTAAATGAATCTTAGAAGAGGATGGTCAGGAGTGGTACAAGAATAATAAATTATTTAGATATGTGCAACTAGAGCTGATTCAAAAAAAAGAGTTTGGCGAAGTACTGCCCTCGTATTATTTCTAGGATCACAGAGCTGAAACTTGACTTCATCTTCCAAGATATGGGTGAATACAATCTATATTGGACTCATGAGTTTTATGCTAATTGGTCCCCAAAGACTTGCGAGAGTGATGTGAAAATTTGAGGGCAAATATATATCTGACAGCCGACTTTTTCAACTCTTTCTTGGGCACTCCAAACGTGAATCACACCAGGTTAAAAGAATTGTACAGCAGACCTCCCTATAGAGCCATCAGGAATACTTTGTGGGGTTCAAGTTCAATGGCTCGGTGGTTCCTTCACAAGGACAACGGCCACCATAATATATTCCCATATGCATTTCAAAATAGAGAAGCTCGTATCTAGCTTAGGATAGTCAACGCTAGCTTGATTCTGTGAAAGTAGTCACCAAGGTCTCTCGCGATCGAGTATGTTTAGTCTATTCTTTGATAACTGATATTCCTATCATCATTGGTGCAGTGATACGCGCTTCTATATGTAAAGCAAGGATGCAAAAAAGTACACCATTTAACTTTGGAAGCCTGCTGACCGCCATTTTAAGAAAGAAAAACATTGAAGCAGAGCCAGTGAATCAAAAGTTGCTTCAGAACCCAAAGAGAGTGGATGTCACAAATGTGAAGGATCCAGAGACAAAACAAGGGACAATTCTTACCACTACTGAACATCACGTATGATAAGAGAGCTTCTTCTGCCATCTTTATGGCATAACGAAGCTCACAATGATGAGTGGAGGTTGTGTACCTACTGATGCAGAGCTATGATAGCTGGATTATGACTAACCACTTAATGATCATGCTAGAGCTATATGTGAAGTGGGGACTTATTTTGAGGAACCACTTGATGATGATATACAAATGGATGAGGATCACCGACTATTAGATTCTGATATGGAGGATGAGTCTAGTGAGGAGGACTCTGATGATGATTCTGATGCAGGTGGCATAACCCCTGATATGGAAGAAGAGTCCTACTAGCCAGGTTTTTCTTTATGTCTTTGCAGTGGGGACAGTGTTTTGTTTGAAGTATGGGGTGGCTAGGAGTGCTTCTAGATTTCTTACTGTTTTGTCTTCTCATTAGTGCATTTTATTTTGCCATTTTGAATTTGTTAGTTTAATGCATTTGTTTTGTTTCTGTGTATATATTAGTTTGTTTTTTTAGTCATAGTTAGGTATTTTTTTCTCGATGATGGATGGATGACGACCTTCTTAAGAGAAAATCAGTCATTTGTAGGACCTAACAAGTGAATGTAACTTGTTCTAACGGGCCACACCACAATATAAGCATGTGATAAATCTTTACTTTTGAGACGCCTAAGTTCTAGGTTATGACTCGTGTGGTGATTGTTGGCTTAAAAGTAAATTAATATAATTGTTTGGTTAAGAGTCTATAATGATCCTTTTTTAAGATAAGTATGTGCCATTTGTGTGTGAAGGTATTTGCATATTCATTGTTGCAATTGATGCTAGAACTTGCCTGGTGTGTGTACAAAATGAAATAAAATAATCTTAGCTTGCCCCATTGAGCCTTTAGCTTGTTCTTTGGTAACCTCGTGTGTAGCCTAATCCTTTCTTGATTAACCTAACTGGATCCAAATCTTCTAAGTGGATTAGTAAAATATTTATTTTAGTAAGGAGTTGTAAATAGAAGGAGAAAAAGGTGAAAATGAAGCCCCAAAGTAATAGTTTTTGGTGTGAATCTGATATGATCTGTTGGGAGTGTCATATATAAAAAAAGAAAAAGAAAAATAGAGAAAAGGCATAAAAAGTTCAAAATGATATGATGTGAACATGGTAAATACTCCCGCCATAAGTTATGTGACTGATCCTTAAAATAGGGTGAAAGAAAACTGATGGTGAAGTTGGTAGAGTTGAAAACCTGTTGTTAGAGATTGGTATTCAATGTCTAATGTAGTGTATTAAAGCGCTTAGGGAAGATAGTCACTATTACTAGAATGAATAGTTCCTACCTATCCCTTAGCCTACATTACAACCCGTAAAGACCTATATGATCCTAATCTTAACATTCTGATATTAGTGGAAAACTACACTAAAGGCAAACATATGGTTATCATTTGTAATTTGATAATTCCTTGTGAGAATGAGCGCAACTTGATTCTTCTAACCCATTGTGCTAGAAATTGAATTATTATGTGTGATAATGGGTAACTCTTTTGTTGTGAGGGCATATGTTTGATAAAAAGTTGGGTAATTTATATGATTTCTTTGCTAAAATGGTATGCATGAATTTTCAAACTCAATGAGTCTATTCTTGAGGATAGGTAGTCTTCAGTAATGGTTCATGAATCTACTTCTTGTTTCATATTCATTGTGTGAGCCTATTTGAGCATATAGTGTTTTCTTTGTGGGTTTTAAATCTTGTGTCTGTGCAACTAGATAATTTGTTCGAGAACGAACAAAGCTTTATATGTGGGGTGGTGATCTTGGGTGTATTTATATGCCTGAGAACCATAACTTACCCATATTTTAGCTAAGTTTTGAGAATAAAGGTGCCTAGTTTCTTATGTTTTACTCTACTTTGATATAACTGAGTTAACAATGTGATTATAATGAATTCAGGTGTTAATGTGGTAAATAAAGACATGATGGGACTGTGGCTTGTGGATGAAAAATTACAGAAGAGGAAAAGTTGCTTGTTGGATCAAATGTGACGTCCAGAAACTACGTTCAAGACTAATTTGTCAGTTATAATTATTTTGGTGACTTAGAAGGAAATTATGAGAGACGAGATTATTAAAAGACTTGATCCTAAACTTTTATTTCATTATTGATTATTCTGTATTAATTTTTGAACAAGGAGAGGGGTGGCTATAGCTTGGAGATAGAGAAAACGTTTTCCTCTTATTTTCACTATTCGCACACCAAGATCATCTTCTAGTTTTTGGTTTGATGAATATATTTATGACAATTTTGATTTTTGCCATGAATAGATAAGTTCATTGGTTAGGGTTATGGAAACCTTGTAGCATATTATTTATTTCTATGGGTTTTGAATTCATTATGCATTGATTTATGTGATGCCCTAATTTTCTGGAATCGGTACGCCACACGGTGCTCATGACCCCAAGGGACCACAAGCTAACCCTTTCTGATATCTATAACTGAGAACTGTATAATTACTGAAATAAATGCGTAAAACTGGCAAAAACTTTGCATAAGGTTCAAAACATCCAAAATAATCATTACTAAAAAACTGAATACTAATATATCTATCTGAAAAGCCTCTAACTGTTTGAACTATGGAGCTGATGGGACATGTCCCCAACTAACTCCGTCTACTGAAAATAAACTGAAGCTAATACCATAATAAAAATAAGGATCATCCTCGAATGAAGAGGACTCACTACTACGTCTACTACTGCTGACTGAGTCTAGACTTCTATGGGTGCTCTGGATCTCGCGCTTCGTAACCTATGGTATAAGACACCATAGCGCAAGAGAAAGTATGCATCAGTACTTTGAATGTACTAGTATGCTAGATGAGGTAAGGCTAAATGGAAGGTCTTTTTCATAAACATAGCTTAACTGAATAATTATGAGAGTACTAAATGAGGACATATGCTTGAATGCCCAAACCATAACTGAAATCATCACGAATCTGAACACTGATACTCGAATATTGCTTTACTGACATCTAAACTCACTACTAATACTGCGATACTGAATAACTAAATCTTTTGATAGTAATAACAGAGTACTGAAGTTGAGATTAGTCCTATCGAGCGAGTTATCTCTAAAAGTGATAATTCTTGAGTTGATTAACTGAATCTACTCATATCAATAACTGAATTCTGAGCTTGCTACTATCAACTGACTAAATCTTAGATCAAACCTCTCTAATGGATGGTCTCTGAATCTACTAATAATGATAAAGAATTATTGTATATGAGGTCAGACCTATCTAGCGGAAGATCTCTGAATCTTTTAATAATAGAAATTAGGGACTGAGTTTGAGATCAGGCCTATCTAAAGGGTGATCTATGGCTCTATTAGTACTGATACTGATTAACTTTATTTGAGACCAGGCCTATCTAGTGGTTGGTCCATGAATCTATGGAACTATCTAAGTTCCTTACTGAGATGGGTGACTGTATCTAACAATCCTGATTTCTGAGTTCAACTCTGAAGATAGATACTGAAACTAAAACTGTGGGAGTTCTCACTTAACCAACATGCCCTAAATCTAAACTGGTGGGGTCTAACCTATAACCCCAGCAGGAAGGGTGTCAATACCATGCCACAGGTAAAAACCTCTACTATGGTCAAGCCTCTTTGACGGGTGACACTGAATAGGAAGTCAAGCCTAAGGCAGTATGATAGTCAAACCTTAATCTAATGGGTGACTCCTAGTCCTACACTGGCTACGCAGTTCTGGAGTTCAGGGATTGCTGCTAATGACTTTGCCTCTCTGACGGAGAAGCCGTCATCCCTACACTCGCTCGGTGCTAGATCCTACTAGCAACTGAAAGACTATGAACTAATTCTTAACTAAGCTTGGACTGAGCTGAATTTGTTACTGATCACACTTCTTGACTGATCCGACTGAGTTAATCTGAGTTCAATTGGTTCCGAAGACTAACAAAACACTACTAGATCTTATTATCTGATGAAATAATACTGGGTTCTAAATTGATTACTTGAATGATACAGAGGTATGAACTGAACACTTAAATACTACAAGATCTTAACTGAGTACTTAACTGATGCTAGAATACTAACGATACTGAGATTACTAAGATTTCTTAGGTTCTGTAATTGTCTCAGAGTACGAGTTCTATAAATCACTGAGTTCTGAGAATTGTGGCTTGATTGAGATTATCATGATAACTAACACAGGCTCTAGACTACAACTAATTTGTCAGGTAAAAATACCTTTAGAACTCGATAGCATAAAATTAAAACATAGCCATTCTTGAATAATCATGACCATGGACATTCATTCACCATCAGAATCACTAAAGTATCTCTTTAAGCATTTAGAAATCATAAACATGTGATAATATAGAGAAACATGCTATTGGCTCATACTCCATTCAACAAAGTCTTGCATCAAACACTTAACATGCATTGAAGAACACATAATTGGGGAATTTGATGCTATCATGACACAATTCATTCGCTAAGGCTTTTCAACAAACACTTGGCATGCATGAGCTTGCACACAATTGGGGATTTCAAGTCAACATGCTATAATTGCTATAATTCCTTAACATAAGCATTTTATCAAACATATGGAGAGCATGTTTTGCTTATTCAACAATTTCTACACTTAATTGACATAAACACATCACTTAACAAGCAACTTGAAAAGGGTTTACCATGAATATTACATGAATATCATATACTAGGATCAAATCTTGAAACTTTGCAAACAAAACATGAATTAAACTCAATAATAACATGAACTTCAACTTTAATTCACATGAATCATGACAACTCATAAATATAAGATCTTTGAATGTAGAAAAGGATTCTTGAACTTCTTGGGTGGAAGGAACTCAAGAATCAACATCTAACATATCTTTTTATATTATTCTGGGAAGATTTACGGAGGAATCTTTATGACTTAGGTCTTGAGCTATGAACCTAATAGTTGTTCTTGAAGAAAATTGAGAGAAAACTAGTATGTTTAGGTGAAATAATGAGAAATCTCATGTTAAAGAGTATATGTGAGGGTAGAAAAATGACCATCTTGCCCTTGGAATTAAAATCCAGAACTAGAAAAATTCCAATTTTACACGCTGGTGTGATGTGCCATAATCACGCCATTTTAATAGAAATTGGAAAACTGGGAAACTGCTTGATGGCGCGAGTGGTGGAAATCGCGTTGCCACCTTGGTTGCGAACTGGAAAGGCACCACAATCTAGTGGAATCGTGTTGGTGCACTGGAAATTGACAACTCTAAAATTAAGCCTTGGCGCGACATGCCATAATCGCGTAGGCTCACTGGATTTTGATTATTTCCATTTTGGATGTCTCCGTGACACGCTAAAGTACTAGGTAGTACACTGTCTCACTAAAATGGCTTTAACTCTTCGCCCGAGTGTCAGATATTGGCAAATTTTGTATCGATGGAAAGCTTATTCAATTTATCACTTGATAAAACGTCAAAATCTTAAAAATTTCACATGAAATAAATATATTCAACTCTTAATCTAGATATTTGATGTTCTAGAGACAAATTTGAACTAGGAAAAGGGTGAGATATTACAATATCTCCCCCTTGAGAACATTCATCCACGAATAAGACTAATTAAGCTGGGAATACTAGCAGGTTGAACTTACATACTAGATATAAACATGATAAACATGACTATATGACTAGAACTACTGATATACTGATATTTTATACTGAACTTGCATATCAGATGCATGGAATACACGACTGAAGCTACTCATAAGCTGAATTCTCATAATGGACATGCATATCTGATTCATGAATTCTTGACTGAGTTGGTCTCATGAATGCATGACTGAATACATTGATAAGTTGAGCTTTTCTACTGAACATGCATATCTAATGCATGAATACTTGACTTAACTAACTTTTGAATGTTTGAATGATTATGCAATGATTAAGGATGCTAGCTTTGTGACAAACGTCTAAACATACAACTGAATGGATTTAAAGACTTGAAAACATCTGCGAATCATGGGGTATCCCCCCCTTAGGACACTATGTCCCTCTAAGAATGCTTACTTAATCGAAATACTGAGGTGATGTACAAAGAACCTATGAACTGGATCATAACTGAACGTCAAAGAGTTGAAACTAATGCATGACTCATGAACTGAACTTATCTTGAAACTACTAGGACTTTCCACCTTACAATAGTTATCTTTCCTTGAGATTTTAGATAGTATGACTAGATGGAAAAATGAGAAAACAAACTACACAGATCTGACTGTTTGGCTGCTAAACTGACGTGTTGGCTTTACTGACTAACCCATGCTGAAAAATTAAGCTCAAAATGGGAGAAAAGGATTTAAGGATGCATATCATAGAAATGAAGGACTCATAACATACCCGAATCTATATCAAGGAACCTTTCCTGATCATGGTGCGTATGGAGCGCATAGACTCTATTCTGACGCTGACCACTGGTGGGACTAGGAGCGACGCCCTGCTGACACAAATCTCTACCCTTCTAAGCTTGCACTATACACTTCCATTTTTTGTGGCCTGGCTTACAACATCTAAAGCATACCTGACTATAACATCTAAAGCGGGTAGGTACGAACACTTATAACATTAACCCGGGTTATAGAGCTTGGAGCCCCATCGTAACTGACATCTCTGAACTTTGGTGTGGATACACTAACTAAGGATGGAGATGGAACTGAAAATTTTTGACTATGCTTAGAACGGTTACCACCCTATGAACCTTCCTGAGAGAAACTATGACTACCTGTTCTGGCTTTTTTACTCACTCTCTCTCTTTTTTTCATCTTATCAGCCTCAATCATTTGTTCATGCATCATCAGTCTAGAAAGGTTCATATCTCTATTGAGCATAGCAGTCCTACACTCCTTCAACACCAACCCGGATTCAACAGTCACAAACTTACTCATACTTGCCCTAGGGTCATCTATCAAATCGGAAGCTAACTTAGCTAACTGGTTGAAATTAAGACAATACTTCTTTACTTTCATGGAGCCTTACCTTAGGTTCATAAACTCTTCTACCTTATCTTCTCTTATCTCTAGCGGGAAAACTTATCTAAAAAGGCATCCTGAAACTCCTGCCAAGTCATGGGAGCTGCTCCTCCCCTCTACTCTTCTTCCACATGAAAACCCAATTATTAGCAATACCCTTCAGCCTATAGGATGCTAATTGTATACTCCCCTCCTTAGAAATATGCATAATATGGGTGACCTTCTTCATCTCCTCAAGATAAAGTTGTGGGTCCTCATCTGCTACTGACCCAAAGAATTCTGATGGATTTATTCTCATAAAATCTCTGATTCTGGCTGTGGCTAAACCCCCAGCTTTTTGAGGTAGGATTACAGACTGATGGTTGCCCTTAACATTAGTCGTCACAGCTTACGCTATTGCCAGAAAAGCTTCCCAAAACTCTATATATGATACATTCTCATTCTCAGGATCTACTGGCTGAGGTGGTTGGTTATCAACCCTACGGGCATTATCTCCATGAGGAGGCATACTCTGTATATGAAAGAGAGAATGGATTAGACTGAGAATCAACTGGAACTTATGCATACTCACACGACAAGAATATAAAAATAAGGGAAACTATTCCTAAAAACATCTTATAGCCTCCTGTACATAAAATGTGGCATGCAACACACCCATGCACAAGACTCTACTAGATGCGGCTTCTCAGACTTCCTAGGACACTATTGAACCTTAGGATCAGATACCAAGTTTGTAACACCTCGATTTTCTAGAACTAGTATGCTACACGATGCTCATGGCCCCGAGGGACCACAAGCTAACTATTTCTGATATCTATAACTAAGCACTGCATAATATACTGAAATAAAAGCAGAAAATTGGTGGAAACTTGCCATAAGGTTTAAAACATCCAAAATAATTAATACTGAAAAATTGAATACTAATACGTCTTTCTAAAAATCCTCTAACTATCTGAGCTATGGAGATGACGAAATATGTCCCCTACTAACTTCGTCTACTAAAAATAAACTGAATCTAATGCCATAATAAAAATAAGGATCATCCTCGAATGAAGAGAACTCACTACTACGTCTACAGCTAATGACAGAGTTTGGACTGCTAAGGGTGCTCAGGATCTCGCGCTTTAAAACCTATGGTATAAGACACCATAACGCAAGAGAAAGTATGCGTTAGTACTTTGAATGTACTGGTGTGCTAGATGAGGTAAGGCTAAATGCAAAGGCTTATGCATGAACATATTTTAACTGAATAATCATGAGAGTACTGAATAAGAAAATATTCATAAATGGACAAACCATAACTAAAATCATCGTGACTCTGAATACTGATGCTCGGATACTACTTTACTAACATCTAAACTCACTACTAATACTATGATACTGAATAACTGAATCTTCTGATAATAATAACTGAGTACTAAAGTTAAGATCAGTCCTATCTAGTGAGTGATCTCTAAAATTGATGATACTGGAGCTGATTAACTGAATCTACTCATATCAATAACTGAATTCTGAGCTTGCTACTATCAACTAACTAAAATCTAAGATCTAACCTCTCTAACGGATGATCTCTGAATCTACTAATAATGTTAAAGAATGATTGTATTTGAGATCAGACCTATCTAGCAGAAAATCTCTGACTCTTTTAATAATAGAAATAACGGTCTTAGTATAAGATCAGGCCAATCTAACGGGTGATATCCAGCTTTATTAGTACTGATACTGATTAGCTTTATGTGTGACCAAGCCTATCTAGCGGGTGTTCCATGAATCTTTCAAACTATCTAAGTTCCTTACTGAGATGGGTGACTGTATTTGTCAGTCCTAATTTCTGAGTTCTACTCTGAAGACTGATACTGAAACTACAACTGTGGGAGTTCTCACTTAACTGACATGCCCCAAATCGAAAATGGTGAGTTCCAACCAGTAACCCCAACTAGAAAGTTCTCAATACCGTGCCACAGGTAAAGAAATTTACTATGGTAAAGCCAGTTTGATGGGTGACCCCAAATAGAAAGTCAAGATTAAGGCAGTATTATAGTCAAGCCTTAATCTAACGGGTGACTTCTTGTCCTGCAATGGCTACGCAGTTCTGGAGTTCAGGGAATACTGCTAATGACTCTGCCTCTCTGACAGGGAAGCTTTCATCCTTGCACTCTCTCGGTGCTAGATCCTACTGATGATAGGCGAAATTACGCGCCTATATCAATATATTTTGCCCATATTTTAGCCTAGTTTCGAGAACTAATTATCTATTTCGTACACTTTTAGTCCTTTTTCCTGTAAATGAGCTAACAAATGTGATTAGGAAAGTTTCAGGTATAAATGATGCAAAATACAGCAATTTATGGCTTACTTGACGCAAAAGAAAGCTCACAAACGAGATGGAAAGGAGCTGGACGCATAAAGGACTAAATCTGCTGCATGGAAAATCTGTCCCGGGCTAAAACAGCATTTCTGAAGACTTTGGGACTTACAGACACAAAGCTGGATTTTTGCCATAATACATTAACCTAGTGCAATTAGGTTATGTGTTTCATCATTCTATTTGGATTATAATTTTGTAACCTTACCCTAGTACAATTGGGTCAAGGATTTCATTAGTATATTAGGATTTGGTTATTTATTTTATTAGTTGAGTAGGAGTAGGATAGGAGTATTATAAATACCCTATCATGTTAGAGATTTTAAAGGAGAGGGGAGACATTCTGACAATTCATTCATCTCCTTACAATTAAGACATCTTCCTACAACCCATTCTCAAGTCTTCATTCTTCTACTCTTAAATTCCACAACAAGAGAATCGTTACTTGCTACGGAATCACTAAAACCACACGCCAAACACCTACTATTCACGCCATCCACCATGCAAAACGTGATATCCTTCGCATTCATGGGTAACTAAATCTCTTAGTTGGGGTTATGGAAGCCGAATGAGTTACTATCTATAGCTATGAGTTTGTGAGTTCAAGACAAGTATATTGCTTATATCATTATTCTCTTCATCTTAAATCTACATTCTTTGCGGTTCAAACACAAGAACACGCCATTCTAACATCTAACCTGTTCGAGAGAAAGGTTATTTGTCTAGAAAAGAAGACGCATAGACCAACGCCAGTCTAACATCTGACTTGTTCGAGAGAAAAGTTATTTGTCTGGAAAAGAGATAATGTCAAGGTAGTAGGACACCCTTTCCTATTAAAAAGCTAGTGCCGTACCTGGACTAACTTCTTGGAGAATTCGTACCGTTAGTCACACTTTAAGCTCGAGAGAGTTAAAGTGAAATAGTCCTTGTTTAGGTCGAGAGACGCTTGGATTTACCATCGACTACAATTCTCTATAAGCAATTACATGTCAAGACTCTACACACTCATAGCCAATAGAGACGTATACCTCAGAAGGTGGACATAACCCCAACGCCTCAATTCTCATTGTTTACAACACACGTGACAATCTCTCTTTATTTTGCTATTTTCAGTTCTTACATTCTTGTTTTGGTTACATACTACAATCCCCCCTTTCCTACGAGACTTGCACTAAAAGTCTAGTAATTTCTCTTGCTTGTTGGCCAAGCTATTCTCTGTGGGATCGATACCCAACCCAGGTTGGGTTCTATATTTGCTAACGACCGCTTTACACTCCCACGAGAGCTGTAGATTGAGCGTTATCACCTACTCCCAATTGAAAAACTTTGAACTAATTCTTAACTGAGCTTAGACTAAGCTGAATCTGTTACTGATCATATTTCTTGACTGATCCAACTAAGTTAATCTGAGTTCACTGGGTTCCAAAGACTGAAGGAACACTACTGGATCTCGTTATCTGACTGAATGATATTAGGTTCTGAATTAATTACTTAAATGCTACGAAGGTCTGAACTGAACACTTGAATACTATTAGATCTGAGTTGAGTACCGAATTAAGGCTAGAATACTAATGATGCTGAGATTTCTTATGTTCTATAACTATTTGAGAGTACTAAGTTCTATAACATACTGAGTTCTAAGAATCGTGGCTTGACTGATATTATCGTGAAAACTAACACTGACTCCAGATTGTAGCTAATTTGTCAGGTATAAATACCCCCAGGACTCGATAGCATAGGACTAAAAAATAACCATTCTAGAATAATCATGACCATGGACATTCATTAACCATCACAATCACTAAAGCATCTCTTCAAGCATTTATAAATCATAAACATGTGATAATATAGGGAGACATGCTATTGGTTCATACTCCATTCAACAAGGTTTTTCATAAAACACTTAACATGCATTGAAGAACACATAAATTGGGAAATTTCATTCTATCATGTCACAATTCATTCACTAAGGCTTTTCAACAAACACTTGGCATGCATGAGCTTGCGCATAATTGGGGATTTCTAGTCAAAATCCTATAATGGCTCTAATTCATTCACATAATTATTTTATCAAACATATGGGGAGCATGCTTTTCTTATTCAATAATTTCAACACTTAATTGACATAAACACATCACTTAACAATCAACTTGAAAAGGGTTTACCATGAACATCACATAAATATAACATAATAGGATCAAAGCATGAAACTTTGCAAACAAAATGCGAATTAAACTCAATAATAACATGAACTTTAACTTCAATTCATATTAATCATGAAAACTCATAAATATAAGATCTTCAAATTTAGAAAAGGATTCTTGAACTTCTTGGGTGGTAGAAACCCAAGAATCAACTCGAACATACCTTGTTATATAATTCTCGAAAGATTTATGGAGGAATATTGATGACTTGGGCCTTGACTTATGAACCCTAATTGTTGTTCTTGAAGAAAATTGAGAAAGAACTAGTATATTTAGGTGAAATAATGAGAAATCTTGTGTTAAAGAGTATATATACGGGTAGAAAAATAACCGTCTTACCCTTGGAATTAAAATCAAGAACTGGAAAAATCTCAATTTTACATGCAGGTGCGACGCGCCATAATTGTACCATCTTACTGAAAATTGGAAAATTAGGAAACTACTTGATGGCGCGATGCAGTGGATATTGCATTGCCACCTTGGTTACGAACTGGAAAGGCACCCCAATATGGTGAAATTACATTGTTTCACTAAAAATTGACAACTCACTAGATTTTGATGATTGCCATTTTAGATGGCTCCACGACACACTAAAGTACCAGGTGGTACACTATCTCGCTAAAATGGCTAACTCTCCGCCCGAGTGTCAAATTTGGATGAATTTTTTATCGATGGAAAACTTATTAAATTTACCACATGATAAAGAGTCAAAATCTTAAAAATTTCACATGGTATAAAATATATTCATCTTTTTAGCAAGATCTTTGATGTTCTAGACACGAATTTGAACTAGGGGAAGGGTGGGGTATTACAATTTACTTATATCATAATTTCTTCATTATGGTTGAATTCTCATGGTTGCAAACATAGAGAATGTACTATTGAAATATAACTTGTTCGACAGAAAGGTTAATGTTTGGAAAATAAAGTGGAGACATGAAAATAGGATTTCCAACATCTATTTCTCACGTTAATGCCCTAATAGGATTAACAACTTGGAGATTTTGTTTAATTGAGTAAACACTTTTGAGTCGAGAGAACTTAAGTGAATTAATCCCTAATGTTTGAGAAACACTTGGATTGAGAATTAGAATACTTTTCTCTATAAGTGCATGCATGTATGAATTCTTAATGCCCATAGTTCGAAGATATTAAAAACTACAAGATGGACATAACTCTATCTTGTTCTTTTTGACATTGAACTATTATTATGCATATTTCTTCACTGTTACAATGAAACTATTATTTCATACTTAAATCAAAACCCCCTTTATTCTAGAACCTTTGATCAACAGTCTAATAACAACCACAATACTTAGTGAATGAAGTATTCCCTATAGGATTTGATACCGAACCCAGTTGGGTTCTATATTTGACAGCGACCGCTTACACTTTTGTAAAAGAGTTATAATTTGGGTGTATCAGTAGGTCATGATATGGTAGCGTAAGAGGTTTCATAGATTCATATAGATATTGGGTTGCTTAAAAAATAATTTGCGATAATGAGTGCTGAGAAGGTGAATATAGTTGCAGCACAGGGGTGTATTTCCAAACCATTCGAGATTCAATCTAAAGAAGAGACAAAGTATCTTGATCATAGATTGGCAGATTTTAGAGTCCAAGGGAAAAAGTATCAAGGTCGAAACTATTATAATGATAGACATAGAGATAGGAGTAGAGAAAGAGATGGTGATTGGTGGATTTAAGATGACTATAAAAAGAAGAGTGAAAAGTATATTCCAATAGGTAGTGGGGATATAGAAACTAGAATGGAAGAACTTTTGTCTAAGCTGGTCAAGGGGAAAGAAAGTCAATAGAGTAGCTACGTAAAGGATATCAAAGAAGATTTGTCATGTTTGAACTAAAAATTTGAGTCACATGCTACAGTAATCAAGCAGTTGGAGCATTAATTTGGTCAGATGTCAGCCACAGTAAATCAGAGCCAGCCCGGCACTCTTCCAAGCAATACACTGGTAAATCATAGAAATAATAGTCCCTGTCATGCCATTACCACTCAGAGTGGTAAAGTCACTGCAGACCTACCTGTACTCACTATTGATGAGCAAAAGAATGTTGATGAGCCTATTGATACAGTAAGGAATAGCAAAAAGGATATAGGAGAAAAAAAGTTTACAGATCATGTACTAAAACCCCTCAAAAAACTCTTCCTCCTTATCCACAAAGGCTAAAAAACTAACAAAAAGATATTAAGTATTAGAATTTTTTATCCATGCTAAAAAAACTATCAGTCAATATACCTCTTGTAGAGGCATTAGAGCAAATGCTTGGGTATGCAAAATTTATGAAGGATTTTATCACCAAGAAGATAGTAGTCATTTATGAGCCAGTTGATAGTATTCATCATTGTAGTGTTGTAGCTACTAGATCATTAAAGGAAAAAAGTAGGATATCAGTGCTTCAACTATACCTTGCACCATTGGGTCTTCAAACTTTGCTCGTGCTTTTTGTAATATTGGTGATAGTATCAACCTTATTCCATTTGCAATATTTTGACAATTGGGGTTGTGAGATCCAAAACCTACCACCATGTGACTAGTGTAGGCAGACAGGACGATGAAAAAGCCAGTTAGTATTTTATATGATATATTAGTGAAGGTGGTTTCTTTTATCTTTCCTGCTAATTTTGTTAGCTTAGATTGTGAAGTAGACTTCCAAGTCCCAATTATTCTGGGAATACTATTTTTGGCTACATATAGGACATTTATTAATTTAGATTTGGGGAATCTGAAGTTGAGATTGAATAATAAACAGGTGATATTCAACGTTTGCAACATTTAAGACAGCCTAATGTGTTAAGAGTGATATCTGTAATTGATGTGTATAATAAGGATGTTGATTCATTCCATCATGTTAATGTAGTTACTCATTGGGATGATGGATCTAATATGGTTATTCCTATTGAAAAAACTAGGTGTTGAAGCACTTGCAGCTGTGATAATGAATTTTGAGTGTGATGGTATTGAGGAGTATGGGGAGATAGTAAGTGTACCGCATAGTAAGGGTTATTATAAGTTCACACCAAAGAAGTTTTACTTAGATTTAAAGAATATAAATACTGCACCTAATCATCTATCCATTAAGGAGCCACCTGTGTTAGAGTTGAAGGCCCTACCATCTCACTTGCAATATGTATTTTTGGGGTCCAACAACACTTTTTCAATTATTATTGTAGTGGATCTATGACCGTCAGAAGTAGAAGCCTTATTGTTAGTATTACAGAGATTTAAGATGGCTGTTGGATGGTCCATTGCATATATTATAGGCATTTCACCTGGTTTGTGTACTCACAAAGTACAGCTTGAACCGGATTATGTTTTATTTTTTAAACATCAACATCGAATCAATCCTATGATGCAGTAGGTGGTGAAGAAAAAAGCAATGAAGTGGTTGGATGCTTGTGTAGTATATCCTATTGTTGATATCAAGTGGGTTAGTCTTGTACAATACATTTCGAAGAAAGGAAGAATTACTGTTGTGCCTAACAAGAAGAATGAGCTAGTTCCTATGTGGCCAGTCACTGGATGTAGAGTATGCATGGATTATATAAAATTGAATGCATGGAGTCAAAAATACGATTTTCCCATGCCTTTTATGGATCAGATATTAGACAGGTTAGTAGGCAGTAGATGGTACTATTTTCTTGATGGGTATTTAGGCTACAATCAGATTTCTATTGCACCTCAGCAACAAGAGAAGATAACTTTTACATATCCTTGTGGGAATTGTGCATTCAAGTGCATGCCATTTGGGCTATGCAATGCTCAACCACATTTCAGAGATGTATGATGTTAATTTTCTCTAATATGGTAGAAAACACCATCGAAGTGTTCATGGATGATTTTTGGTTATTGGTGATTCTTTTAAAGACTTCCTAAAGCACTTGGCAAATGCTCTCCAAAGGTATGAATAATTCAACTTAGTACTTAATTGGGGAAAATACCATTTTATGGTTAAGAAAGGAATTGTGCTTAGGCACAAGATTTCAAAGAGAGGGATAGAGGTTGATCGAGCAAATATTGAGGTGATTGAGAAATTACCTTACCCAATTTCTTTGAGAGGAATTCAAAGCTTTTTAGGGCATGCAGGCTTTTATAGGCGACTTATCAAGGATTACACAAAATTTGCTAATCCTTTTTGCAAGCTTCTTGAGAAAAAGGTAAAATTTAAGTTTGATGATCCATGTAAAAAGGCATTTGAAAGCCTAAAAGAGAAGTTGGTGACTGCCCCAATCATTGTGACTCCAGATTGGTCCTTACTCTTCGAGATCATGTGTGATAATAGTAGATTAGCCTTAGAGGTAGTACTAGGCCAATAAAAATAAAAGATCCTTTATCCCATATACTATGCTAGTAAGGCCCTAAATCCTGCCCAAAAGAACTATACCGTGATGGAGCAAGAGTTATTGGCAGTGGTTTTTGCCTTTGGAAAGTGTAGATCTTACTTGATTGGGAAAAAGGTGATTGTGCATACTAATCATACAACATTGAGATACATCATCGCTGAAAAAGATGCAAAGCCTTGGCTTACTAGTTGTTTTCTCTTGTTGTAAGAATTTGACTGAGGTAAAGGACAGAAAAGGCACCGAAAATCAAGTTGCAAATTACTTATCTAAAATAGATAAGGAAGCTATGCAAATAAGTTTTAGATTTATTATAGCTTTCCAAACAATCAGATATTAGTAGCTTTCTAAGATCTAATTTCATGGTTTGCAGATTATGCAAACTACTTAGCTAGTGATCTAGTTCCAGAAGATCTTTTCTATCAGTAAATAAATAAGTTGATGCATGAGGTAAGGAAATTTTTCTAGGATGAACCTTATTTATTTAGGATTTGTGTAGATGGAGTTATTCATAGGTTTATAGATAAGGTAGAGATTATGAGCATACTCGAGGCTTGTCATTCCTCACCAGTTGGGGGTCATCATAGAGGGGCCCACACAGCTCCTAAAATTCTGCAATGTGGCTATTATTGGCCAACCATATACAAATATGCTCATGATTATACTTCCGCATGTGACCAATGTCAGAGAAAAGGTACTATTTCTATAACACATGAACTTTCTATGACTCCTATATTCAAAGTTGAATTGTTTGATTTATGGGGCATAGATTTCATGGGACCATTTATAAGTTCATGTGGCATAAATTATATACTTGTAGAATTTGATTATGTTTCATTGTGGGTGGAAGAAATTGCGCTTCCTTACAATGAAGCCCGTAGTGTCACTGCATTCTTGAAAAGGAACATCTTTCCTTGATTTGTCATGCCTTAAGCTATTATTAGTGACAGAGGGTCACATTTTTGAAAATATCTATTTAAGAGTCTACTTGAAAAATATGGAGTAAAACATAGGGTAGCAACACCTTATCTTCCTCGGATTAGTGGACAAGTTAAGGTGTCCAATAGATAAATCAAGTCCATCTTGGTGAAGACTGTTAATGCCAATAGGAAGGATTGGACAAAAAGTTAGATGATGCATTGTGGGCTTACCTCACAGCTTACCAAACCCCATAGGTGCTTCACCTTATCATCTAGTGTATGGGAAGGCTTTCCACTTGCCAATTGAGATTGAGAATAAGGAACTATGGGAGTTGAAGAAGCTGAATTTAGATTGGCAGAATACAGTAAGTCAAGGTTGAATGAGATCAATGAGTCGGATGAATTCTAACTCTAGGCATATGAAAGTTTGGCACTTAAAAAGGAAAAGATAAAGTTACATCACGATCACAACATTGAGAAGAGAGTACTAGAAAAGGGAGATTGGGTGTTGCTTTATTAGTCTAAACTTCATTTGTTTTTGGGTAAGTTAACATCAAGGTGGTGCAGCCCGTACTCGGTTTTAAGAGTTTATCCATATGGTGCTTTAGAATTGAAGAATAATTGTGAAGCCCCGTTCAAAGAAAACGGGCAAAGACTAAAGCACTATGTGGGATATATTGAAGAACTAAATAAAGTTTCTAATATTGACCTTGATAGAGACAAAGTAACCAAGGCAATTATGCCGTGCGGCGATGATGAATCAAGCACTGCATGGGAGTCAAACCTTGAGTTTAGTTGCTGAAATCTAAGTACCCAACTCAGCCATGTCATTTCATGACATTAAATTAAGCATTGTGTGAGAGTCAACCCATATTTGTGTAATTATCCATTTATAGGGTAATATGTTTGTTCAGTGTGCAGGACTAAGAAATGCAGAAAATACCCAGAGAAGTTGAAAGGTTTTGGTCATACGGACTCTATACGAATTGTATCTAGATTGTATGACTCATGATTAGGAGTCGTATGACCTAGGAGAAAAATCAGCATCAAGTAAAAATTTTTGAAAAGAATATGATTTTCAGAATGAGTCGTACCCTTAGGGTATGATGCGACACCTTGAGTCGTACCTAATCCAAAACCCAGGTACCATTCCAGATCTATACGAGTCAAAAAAATGACTCATAATCCTAGATACTAGTCGTATAGGCAACTCATAACCATGCTTACCAGGTCTGATTGCAAGTCAACCCGGCCCAGATATTTAATAAAAATAAAAAGGGGCACCCGATAGGAACCCGATGAACATAATTCATACCCACCTAAAATTTCACCCAAATTTCAAGCTTGAATCTAAGAAATCACTTGTAATCAACTTGATTTAACTACCATCAAGTTCAAATTTCTCATTCTTTTTGAGTTGAGCTCAAATTTGGGAACAAACAGAACTTGAAAGGAAGAATTCAATCTCTTCAAACACAATTAAGTTCTTAAACCTAGTTTCTTTACCTTTCAAGTTAAAATGATTAAATATTAAATAAGATGAATTTGGTTTGAGTAGGATATACACACATGATGAAATTTTGGTACCCTAATTTAAATGTTCTTGTTGAAAAATGGGATTTGGGGTGGAACTAATTTTTGGAAAATGATTTTGTGTGCTAATTTTACCCAAAAATAATTGATATGGCTGATAATTTTAATAGGTATTTTGGGAAATTTCTTTGTAGTCAAATTTTAATGCTGGACTTCTATGTGGCAGTGGATATGAGACCTCTTATGACTCATACCCACTATTACGTGGGTTTTAATTAGACTCGTACCCACTAATAACATGGAAGTTTAACAAGTTTAAGGTTTTAGAATGTACACGATTTGACCATACCAGTCGTACCAGACCATACAGCTCATACACTCTAAGTCGCACCCCCCGGGAGGATTAGAGTTAAATAAATATTTCTAATCTATTTACGACTACTGGTAATGAGTCGTACCTTGCCATTACGGCTGGTTAGGAGGATTCATAAGCTAACCAGTGAACAAATTTCATGTACCATAAAAGATGCGACTTATTCATACAAGTGGTACCCAGTTGATACGAGCAGTACCTACCACTAGTACCCTTACCATAATAGGCATACTAAAATTTAATTGGAGATTTTGTTTATGTTTTCTTTACTTACTAACTAATAATGGTATATTTGCAGGAACCATGCCTCTTAAGAGTGCTTCCTCATCCAACAAAGCGAAGAAGGTAACTAAGAAAGCATAGGTTGCTAGTACATAGTCTAATGATTTTAAGTTTGAGGTTTCAATAGATAGTAGTAGTGAGTTATATGAAGAAACCACCATGTGAAAGGCTGTACAAAAGGGAAAGTATCTGAGAAAAGAAAGGAGAAGAATGAGTTACCCAAGAATCAGAATCACCCTCAAAAGGCCCAAAAAGAAAGAATCCTACTGTTTCTCCTCCCCACATACCACAGGATACTAACACTGATAATGATATTGAATCCAGTTCTATAGAGGATAGTTTTGAAGAATATTAGGGTTTAGAAAAGGTATATTCAATCCTGATAGACCGATATGACCCCTCACTTACACTTACTACTGCACTGGTGCCCATTATTGAATAATAGAGGTACCATAAAATGCAAGTGACATACAATAGTGGGATGTTCTGACTACTAGGTATTAAGGTTAAAAGGGCACTGTATCTTGAGCAGAGATTGACAACTACTAGGATGTCATAGTCATCGTGTTTTGAGAGCGCTTTTGGTAATATAGATTTAAGTGGATGATGAGGGCACCGAGCAGATATAGTGAGGTCCTTGTTCAAGAATTATATGCTGCATACAAAGGTGAGATATAGATACTATATCCATTGGGCCAATTATGGAAAGGTGGTGAACCTAACCTTTTTACTTTTGATTCATGATGTTTGCATAGAAATTTCCCCTCTATTATTGGTAGATTTTTTTATGGACCAAATTATTAGGCTCTGATCAACATAGGGAATATAGACTACCGAATGGAAGAGATGAGGAAAATAACCTAGAGGATATTGGGTTCTGGGGATAAGATGGTGATTTTTAGGTAGATTGCCGAATGTATAGCCTCAAATGGGAAAAATGCAGTTTGGGTTGTAGGAGGCCCCAGGGTGGTCTTATAGAAAATTAAGGAGAGTACCATTAACTTCAAGGAAAAAGATTGGTGGACATTGGCCTGACACTATCTATGTCTAACTAGAGGTGATGATGTATTAAAATTGGTTCGAGTAGCTATGATAGATGCTTTCATAGCCAGCTATCAGTTCGATGTAATAAAGTTCTTATCCCTAGAGGTGAGGAATCCTACTGTTGGAAGTGAGAAGGTGTTCATGGCTTAAACTTGTATCATTACACTAATATATCTAGCTATAGGAGTTCTGGAGCTCCTTGGGATATATAAGATGATTGAGCCCACAAGAACCATAAATCTGGGTCGGATTAGAGATGCGACCAACCTTTTGGCCCAAAAGGCATGACAGGCAGTAGATATGTTGGCCAAAATATTCCTATAAGGAGGATAGGATAAGATTGTTGAGGCCACTGAGGTAGGAGCACAGACAGAGACCTTACATACCGATACAACTGGTACTTCTAGTTCCCCACCACTAGTCATGTCTGTGCCACCTATGATACGAGGTATGCCTCATGGTATTATGATGATCTCATGGGAACTTTGGACTAAGATTTTGACCATATTAGCCACAATGGAGGCTAAGGTAGGTTATATAGAAGAAGTAGTAAAGATTTGACTGATTCTTAGTTTGAGAGCCAGGACAAACAAGGCCAAGGGTAGTTGGATCTTTTGAGTTAAGTATTACTCAAAAATCAAGAAAATGGTTGCAAAGTTTTATGTTAGACTAGTGGTAGTGGAACCTATAGTGGAGATAGTGATTTCTGCTGTCCACGTGCCTAACATTTGGGAAGTCCTGTTAGACAAACCAATTAAGGAGACAAAAGAGAAATAAAGAGAAATGAAGAGAAATAGGAAAGAAGAAAAGGAAACTAAAAAAAAAGTTAGAGCTGAGAACATTTAGGATGAGCATAACCGGGAGTAGTGGGTCTATAAGATAGCCATGGAAGCTAGTGGATTGAGAGAACCAGTTAGTGATCTTGAGGGGGTAGGTGTTGTACCCTTGGTGATTTTTGGTTCAACCCAGGCTGATGGGAAGGTAAGTGATGTGAGTGGGACCCTATCTAAGGTCCCACATACTGATGTTGATGAGTCAGCGCCTAGTCATGACCTTTCATCCTTGATTTATTTTTTTGTAGCACTGCAGGTAGTGTAATGATTTTTTAGGAGGGTGGGGGTATATATGAAATCTCTGAGTAGCAGATAAGTATAAGTCGCTAAAACTAAAAGTCTGTTATGACTTGCAGGTTATTTTAGGTGCTGACAACAGAGATAGGGAGAAAGTTAGCGTGTGTGGCAGCAGATTTTTTTTTTATTGTGATCTTTGGAATATTTTGAAAATTTTCATTTGTAATGAAAAATTAAAAAAAATTATTTTGATTGATTCTAATTGAGTTGTGAATTTGAAAACATTACACTATATGAGAATATGTGTTAAATTGCAAAGAAATTGTGTTAAAAAAAAATTGGCCCTTCCCAAAATATTTTGTTTTACTGCGTGATGTGTATATTTGTGTGAGACTATTGAGACTCTAGAAATCACATTAGGATTGGGGATAGAACAATTAGGGGCAAATAGTTGCATAACGGGATAACTAGTACTTAGTAATGTGGCCCTTTGCAAGTGTATATGAGGTATACCAAGTTTCTAGTGTGTCGAAATCTAGAACTTTCTTGGTTGGTTTTGCCTAGGTCTAGGATAGTTAAGTGGGAGATTATCATAGGGCCTTTTGTGTGAGTCCACTTGAGCCTAAAATGCCCTTACAAATGAATGAATCCCTTTTATCAAAATATTTAAGCCTTAATAGACCGAACTTGTTGTTTACACCTATTTCACCTTCCCATTTATCTTACATTGAACCTGTTTTGGCCCTGTTCCTCCTTTGTATGTTGTGCACCTCAACTCAATCAAATTATCTAAGCCAAGGGAGGCTATTACAGGGGTATGTGTGAGAAAATGTGTATGAAGAAAGTGCGCAGAAGGAAAATAGTTTAAATTTGTGCAGGTGTGGTCAAAATAAAAGAAAGAAAAGTGCAATAAAAAGCAAAAGAAAAAAGAAAGGAAAAATAAGAAAACCACACCTTGCCTAATGAAAATGTGCTTAAAAGAAAAAGGGATATATAAGGGAGGAAATAAAATAAGAAGTGGAAAAATAAGTGAACCGCAAGAAATGTATAGTGTGCAGGAGGTTGATTCACTAAGTGAATCCCAAGAGATATCAAACCATCCCCAAGCCTACGTGACAAACCGAGTAAAGTCCTTTAGTGATCCTACCAATACCATCTGAGCACTTAGGAAAAGAGTAGAAGGGAAATCCTAAGGTATTTTGTATACACCGGTGGTACTTTTTTGTGAGTGATAGAGTCATTTGTTATATCCTTGATACGAATAGTAAATAGGATTTCTTTGATTATAGGTACACATGGGTGTTGTTTCTAGGTAGATAGATTTCCTGGGGAATGTAATTTGTGCCTATGCCTAGTGTCTATTGCTAATGTAATGTCTTCATTAGATTCCTTCATATTTATTTATGTGCTAAATCATTAAAAATAACTTAAGTTATGAAAAGTTAAAATTAGAAGAGAAACAACAAGGTTGAAGTTGAGTTCAAAATCACTGCCATGGGTAGCTTAAGATCTTCCTATTTGAGCATCGACTTTGTGATAGAAAATAGTGGTTGATTTTATTTGCTTAAGGACATTTAAAAGTCTCAGTTGAGGTTATTGATGTGTTATGAAAACATGACACTTTCGATGCTTAAAACCACTAATTTATATGTAAACTTAGGATATTTTATTGCATATGATGCACTTTGGTGTGAATTT